>NC_142406.1:7446879-7746879 GCF_059441095.1 Idiotropiscis lumnitzeri
GAGGTTGAAGCCCCCGCTCCCATTCGAGTACAGCCCCAAGGTGACTTTCAAGTGAGAGAGCCGGACACATCTTCAGAGAGCCTACCTGCCAAAGAGACAAGCATGTCAGTTGGACAACCTTCCGATGATCACTTGTCAGATAACGTTCCGTTAATTGGTGTGGATGAACCTGAGGAGTTACCCTACCAGCTGCCACAAAGGGAAAGGCACCCGCCACGACGTATGACCTTCGATCTACTTGGTGTTCCTTCCTGCTTCAACATCCTGACATCCCCACCACTTATACCCGTTTACCCTGCACAAATCCTGCCCCCATGGTTGACACACCTCCAGCACTACTACCTCCAACCTCATTACCTTCAGTCACCCCTTATGTATGGACACCAACAAGCATGAACTTATAGGAGGGACATGTTAAACGGAACTATGGACTAAAATGGACTGTTATGGACTGATAGGGACTGTTTTACAATTTTCGGCCAGTGGACATGAACTGTGAGGATTGGACGCCAATTGTATTTGATCTGTGACCATTTGAACTTTGTCATTTGACACTTGTTTGAGTATCAGCTCAGAGAAGGGGATTTCCGTCGTTAGGTTGAAACAAAAAAAAACAACTGTATGTAACGATTGACAAGGCGAAAAGTTGTATAGATGTGTTGATGTCGGGACGACATTTATTTTGCAGGGGAGAGTGTAACAAGTTGAAATATTAAAGTATGAATAAAAAAATTATTATTTGTAATACGATAGGAATTTAAATATTAATTTTGTCTTTTGAATATTTCCATGCTTTTCACACTACTGACGCTGTCGATCTGGGTTCTCCTATAGTTTGTAATAAAAACAATCTGAGATCGATTATTTATGTCTGTATGCACCTCGCAGGCGGCCGTTGGAGACTTTCCTCATTCTAGTAACGTCTACTGAGGAAACAACACACAACACTGTTGTGAATATTTCACCCCGTTTCAGTGTATAACACACACACTTCACAAAATGTTGGCTTTTCTGTCGTGTTCATTATTTACATACCTTTCATGACACCTTGTAATTGTTGTAGTTGCAATGACCTTAAGTTCTGTTCATCATGACACAGGCATTGTTAACACCGATCAACATTATTTTCAACCATTGGCAAATAAAAACTCTTGTGGATGTCAAACCTGTTACCATCCTTAATAACCATGTGACTATTCTTTTTCTCAAAGATGATCGTCACTCTTCCATTTCTTGCTCTTACCACTGAAAAATGTTGAGGAGGATGAAGCTATGTTCAGTGTCTCTCTCAGGTGCACTGTTTCTCTGTGTTTTGCAATCCCACTGCATTTGGACAACCAATTCCACTGAATGAGAGAGATTTTGGCCTGAATGAGTCATCAAATCCAGGGGTGCTCAAACCTGTTCCCAGAGGGCCGGTGTCCTGCAGGTTTTGCAGCCCTCTCTGCTGCAACACAGCTGATTTAAATGATCAGATAATTAGCAAGGGCTGCAAAAGATAGATAATGATCATCCTGTGTTGGAAAACAGGCAGGACACTGGCCCTTGAGGAACAGGATTGAAGACCCCCCGATCAAAGCTTCTGAACTTCCCAATGTCATTCTCAATGTATGCTCCTCCGTCCAACATGCTGCCTTTCCTGTTCACATCGTAGGTCAATCGTTCCATCTTCATGTTGGTCTTGAAGGTCTTGGTCGTTTTCCTCTTTCTTTGTGACTTTCCTTGCTCCATCTGGAGTCCCCTTTTTCCTATATATGGATTTGTGGTTTTTTTTGCTCTCATAGTGACTGAACCACGTTTTTTTGGGAACAATCTTTTGACTTGTGTCATTGTGTTTCACATCTGGAACAAGTTAGGTCAGCAGCAGGTTTTCTGTTGCTGGTGAGCTTTTTCTTGAAACCTCGACCTGATTTGACACAGGTCTTTCATTACATTATCTGCGTGTTCTGCTGGCTTCAGCATCTCCGCTTCTCCATAGATCTGTAGCCTTCTCTTGAAATCTGAGAACGTAATAGTATCTTTGTTCTGGGTTACGGCTAGCGGTTTGAATGAATCTGGTTGGCCGTTCAACATCATGGTGTTGATCAGTCCATCACTCAAGGTCTCATCTGCATCTCTCAAGGCAGTAATGAGGTTCTCAGTTATTATCGTACAGTCAGTCACAGTTTCATTTCTTGCCAAGCTTAGCTTGGTCAACGATGTATGCAGGTTTATTATTCTTGGCTAGCCTTTTCCAGAATAATGTTCTCTCAGGATTTTTCTGCCGTCATCAGCTCTTGTGTCTTATGAGGGACATGCTTTTAACAATCAGCATTTTTCGTGCCAACTTGAACAAGCTGATCTGTGTTGGCATTGTTTTCTGGCTCAGTTTAACTTAGGAATGCGCAAGTGGCCGAGGAATCTTGTCTCCCACAGTTCATCAGAACCGTCGAATAATAGTTGTGATGTGCTGATTCCTGCTGTGGAGTTCGACATTGTTGCACTGCTAACGTGTGCTAATTTCACTCGATTCCTGTTTCACTGTTAGCTTGCGAAAACAATATCACTTGCTAAGCTAACAGGATAGCTTCTTTCGCTTTTGTGTTTAACTTCACGACTCTTGTTTCACTTCTTCAATTAAAACTAATTACCCGAGCTGGGGCGCTGACCATTTTTTACCGATCAGTCCTCCGCCCTCCGGCCGCAACCTGGGTACCGTTCTGGTCTCGACCCTCTGTCCTTATTCAGAAGAATTGCTGGCCCGCCGACCTGGAGGGCCGGACTGTTCTGCCCTCGGGACAGACTGCCCAGCTCTGCTAACTAAGTCCACTTATCTATTAGCCTAGCACAGGTTCCACATCTTATTCTTCGTGGTAACTTCTTCTGGTAAATTTGTCTGACGCTGGACAACTTACTTTTGAGCGTGTGTCCAAACCTTTCTCCAGTAAATTCAACTTTGCTGAGTGGTGAATAAGTGGCACAGCATAATCTCATTTTCAGCCTCCGCACTGGTGTCCTTATTCAACATTCGCTTCAACTCAACTCATTAAAATCAATCATTTATTCTGCTTGCGTGAGCGTAGCGACATCATGTAACAGAACGTCTACTCTGTATGACCATAGTACCGTTACACATGGAGGGCACACCCATGAATCAATACTAAATTTAAAGTTTTAAATAGTTCTTTCAAGGAGCACATTTGTCTTTTCGTGTGGAAAATAATTTGGGAAAGAATTCGAAAACTTTACAAGTATAAATGGTTCTTGTTAAAAAAAAACTAGAGTTATCTGTCTCTGCTGTATATTTTTATTTGAATTTGTACTTTGGTTCATTTTTTAAAATTTCAGCAATTGTAGACAGCTTTGATGTTGAAAACTTATCCAGTGATGAAGAGGATGATCCAGCTATAAATTAGGTTATTCCATGTCACCTTCCTGACTGTTAAACAAGATCAATTTGATAACTCTGAGAGTGAATATACACCACCTGAACCATCAAGAGATGTGTCTGATAAATATTATTCACAATCTGACACAGCTTAAGATAGTGACTCTGAGAATGAGAGTCAACGGCAACCTCCACAAGTGTATTAATTAGACTTTACACAGATACAATAGCGGGGACATTTAGCATTTTATGCAAAATCGGTGATCGACTATAACACCATTATTTGGGCGCTCTTTCAATGCCGTCATTATATTTGCTTCCGCGGGAAACAACAACACCAAACATGTCAGTCTATATTTGAATATTAATGAGGAAAAATTGCAGTTATATACAGCATATCATTAAGTGTTAAGTATCAACCTTTTGATGGCAAGCTGTCCTGTCTAATTGAAAGTGATTTAATGATGCCCTTGGAGTCCCTTTATTGATTCAGTGAAGCTAGCTCAGAATATTCACTTGTGTTCCAGACTCTCACAAGTGACACATCATTAAGTATTATGATTGCACTTTTATGCAATCATAATACTCATTCACTCTTCCAACAGCCTTTTCCACACCAAGCACAAATGGCAGGGACCTCTTGTATTCCTGGCAGGTACAACATACAGTATTTGCATGAAATGCCTTCAAACACAAATGTGAACATCAAATAGTGCTCCGGCTATTGTCAAATTCATTTTCTCCTGATTATGTCTTTGTCCTATCTGTGATTCCTCACAGACAGCGTACTGGGCCCACTCATTTCAGAATACATAATAAACAATTTACACGCCATTAGTTTTGATCACATTTTTTTTCATGTCTCCGGCATGGTGAGTGCGAAGGTTATGTGCTCCATTTAAAAGTCCCATCAATACCATACGTGGTGATTTTTTATTTATTTATTTTTTGCATTGTGTGATTGTCATTGCTCAGTGAAAGACAAAGTAAATTCGGAAAAAGGTTTTATTTTTCATCATTTTAGAGTAGACTGAAACAGGCATCAACTGGATCGATTTCATGTTTGATCCGTTAAACTTAAAGTCACACAGCCATTACAGGAATACAGCAAAGATAGTCAACCGAAAGGCGTATAGCGTGAAGTTGCAAGTATCGTATCAAACATTTTGTATTTTTTTATTGACAAACAATATTGAAGAAAAAGAAAAAAATCCCCCAGGGTGGCCACACAAATTTCATCAATTTAAAATTAATCTAGTAAAATAAAACGTACCAAAAATTTGTCTATTCAATAAAACTTACACAAATGTTGCAATATTTTTAGATTCTTTTATACGTTCACAGGTTGAGGTGGAAAAGAGTAGTCATTTTGGTGTCAATCGATCACCATTTTAGACAATAAAACTGACAATACAAGCAATATTACAATACTTACTTCCCTGCTGTGACATAGACAGCTGAGAAGAAAAAAATAACAAGCAGAGCTTCAAAAGAGGACGTGCCAATTTGTCGTAAATCTCATCACAAAAAAAAATAAAAAATAAAGTATTTTAGGGCATTTTAGTAATGATGTAATTTTTACATGCAAACCTATTATACAAGTGTTAAGGTCAATCATGTGTCCTTTCAATCAGGAGAAATCTAAACTGTATCAAATCAATACATATGTAGAAAAATGTAAAAGTTAAAAAAAAAAAATTAACACTCCCCGAAAAATAAATATTCGCGCCCCCATCCCACCACTCACTCTCCGCCGCAACTATAAAAAGTATTTTTGCTACAAAACAACCCTACACCGTAGAGTTAATAATCGCTGCGCACTATGGGCAAGGAGCACATCACTGCCAACTACTGGAGTGGATGTGCAATTACACTTTAATGTAGTAAGGCGGAAAAAAAAGCATGTTGCCCAGAGTCACACGAGCCATCATCGGCATTACACGCAGGGCCCCACTATTTGAAGGGCACTGGTTTAATTTGACGTAAGATATATTGTAAAAACTTAAGTATTAACATCGCCTCGCAACGTGAGTGACGATCATTCACAGTCACAACCACAGCTGGAGGGAGTTCAGTCAACTACTACTAGTAAACCAAAACACTTTTTTGTCTAGCTCTCTATTGAAAATTTAGATCTGCCAGCCGTCTCTTGAGGGCCTCCGGCTCGGGCCCTAGAAAAATGCCTGTCTCGCCTGTCTCCTTGTGTCGTCTCTGCACCTGAGCAGTCTAATTGTTTCCAATCTAAGACTTGATAGTGATTGTTGTAAGTAGTTGCATTTGTCAAATTATATTCACCACGTCATATCTCATACTTGGTGTGACAGTCCCATTACACAGACCACTACAAATTCAACCAAAATAATAAACATCATTTAGGCACTGTCAACAAATGAGGTTAATTAACCCCGTAAAGTGTCAATCATGCAAAGCGAGTTTTGTGTGATCGTGGTAGACTCATATTTGGAGGATTTATTTATCATTTTTTTTTGCCCCTCAGTGGCATTTAATTATCTTTGTGAAATACAATTTTGAATGCAGCGATAAGTGTGTCTTGGTGTATCGAATGAAATTCAGGAATTATCAGTTACCAAATGAGAAATGTGACCGACACTTTTTTACGAGGAAATCCAATGCTAAAAAATGCTGACCATGCAAGACCAAAAAGGAAATCGTTTATGACATAATGAACATAATCTGAGTCACAAAGACATTTGCTCAGCATGGTCTCGTGACAAAATAAAAGCCAGTGTTCAGACGGATACACTCATTTTAGTGATTTTTTAATGGAGTGACAGGAAGTACATGAATTTGGAGAAAGATCCCCCCCCCCCACACACTTCAATTTTCTCTCTAATTAAACTGAGATGTGGATGGAATTGCAAGACAATTAACTCTGTGTGCGTGTGCGTGTGTTTTTTATCTTGGTTGCACAGTCTGAAGGAGTTTCATCGGTGGCCTGCCTGCATTGCCAGCAACAATCTTTCCCTCTAGCTTTTCACAGCCCGTGTTTATCTAATTTTTCAATTAACCTCCACGATTTAACTCTCCTCATAAAGCCAGGCGCATGCTTGCTCGAAAGAACAAATGAAATGGTCTTTTTTTTTTTTTAACCCTCTCTCTATTCACCCTGTCATGTTTTATCTTTCCCTTCCCCCCTGTCTATCCTTCTAACTCTCTTTTCTCTTGGCTGCAGTGTTCCTCCAGCCGAAGATGCTGGGCTTCACAACGTTGCAGGGTTTTAGCAGGCACGGGGCTGTATGTGTCAGATTAAAGAGGGGAAATCTGTAGCATGCAGGGAGAGCTTTGTAGATATGGCAATTTAATGATAACTTCTTCTCTGCAAGACTCCCTCCCCTTCCTCTCGCTCTCTTCCATTCCCATTGCTTCCATTTGAGCTGCTGCTGCAGTTGGTGAGGCGCCAGGACATCTTTTTCCCTGATCTAGTCTGTCCTAAAGCTGTAAGAAGGGGAGAGCATTGTGTGTTTGGTTCAGTGTCCAGCTTTGCTTTTCGTTAAGTAGGTGCAACCTCGATTTTAAACGTACCGTTTGACAAGCCATCGAATTATAACGTGTTAAATTGGAAAATATTTTGCTTAAACATTCATCAATGCTTTTAATTCTCGCTATTGATTTTTAGCACACCAAATGATGCAGATATTACTAAATCTGCGAATTGAACTTTAGTGGAGCTCAACGTCTCATACACAATTATTAGTCGTAAATAGTGACACAATTTAGCCATGTTCAATGCTGCATTATTCACCCTTGATTTTTAAAAAATATAATTTCCACTTAGAACTTGCTACAAATTAGCTTTTTTAGCAGCACTAAAAAAATGACAATATGAGTCGTGCCGACTTTGTCAGTGGCGCAAGTGCTTTGTTACAGTGTGTTGCTAAGTAAATATTGTGTGTTCTCTATTGTAGATAATTTTGAAAAAGATTTTCAAAACTAATAATAAATGCACACACCAGGGATCATTTTAGGCATGCTGAGATTAAATGAAGGGACACTTGTACACTAAAGGGATCAAAATGAACCATATTAACAAACAGTAAACTAACACTACTACTCTATATACGCAGTCACGTTATGCTGTACAGTTTGTTTAAAAGCAAGCAGTATATAAAACCGTATACAGCTGAGGTCCAAACCACAAGTCAGTTACCTTGTAATTAATCATCACTAATGAGAAAGGAGGCAGCGGACATACACAACAAATCAAAATGAATTAATCGCCGGAGAACATATAGTGGCGCAGTAATTGCATTACTTGTTTTGGTGTCTCAGGGGTGCCATTCCACTTTCACATTCAAAAGCCAGTTTGAAAATCAAATACAATACCATCTTGGGGCTTGCGGTGTTTCTGACAAGGCTGATTGAATGAATGTATTACCCGGTGCCTGACATTGTTTACTGAAGTACCCCCTCCTTTTCCCTTCCACCACAGGGAGAATGTTTATCAGCATTGCAGTTCTGTGGTTATGGATGATCCTGACACAATGCAGTAAAGGTTGTCCCAACCAGAGGCGCACCGGGTGCTGCTTATTTCAGCAAAAAAAAAAAAAAAAAAAAAAAGGACGACAGGAGAGAGCAAGCATTTAGCAAGCATAAGCACAGGACTTGGAGGATGCGATGTCAACACACCACCTCCAATAGATCAATCTGACCTTAAAAGATAAATCCAGGGTTTTATGATTGTTAACAGTGAACAGGCTGCTTGCACTCTGCAAGTTTGAGATTGTGGTGAGAACTACTACCGGAATTGGATAAAATGCTGTGAGTTTTTATTTCATCATTCGCCAGATCAATTCAGCCTCCTTTAATTTGCAATGACATATATTTGAAGGGCAGAAAATAATAGTGAAAAATTGGCAGCAATCCTAAATATTGTATGGCGCTCACTTTCTATTTAGAGGTGACTTGACTTCTGACTCATTTTTTTTTTTACACTTATTCTAACATCACTTCAGCCACCAAAGATTTAATTTCCATTTGGTTAACTATTTTTGGAATTATTCCTTCTGGAGTCCAGGCTGTCACTATCATAAAAAACATGCATAGAAAATTGGATATAAAAGAAACCTTTGAACATCCTTATTTCATACAAGCAGAAACAGTTTAACCAAATATGTGAATAATACAACAATCTTAAAGCACCAACATTTTTTTTCTTAACTTTCATGATGAATGAGTAGCGGGTATAGTGCTGCGGCCTCACGTATTTATTTGCGACTCATGACACACACTAAAAATAATATTTAACACAGCCTGCAACCCGAAAAGATGCTATGTCCAGCACGCATATTTGTTTTCCTCATTAGAGTGAATCCTCGTGTCAGTGTCCCCCGTTGCTTTGCATTTTTTTTGGGGTGTGTGTCTGTGTGTGTTTGTCTTGGGGTGAGTTATCAACAAATTTACAATTTTAAATATGAAGAAAATACATCCATATGTAATAATTATGTAGCCTTAATGTATTTAATTTCTCATAATTCATTAGTCAATGTATATATAAAAGATACGCTATCCTAACTCAACAAAGGGTTTTGAAAAAAGCAAAAAAAAACAACCAAATACTATGATTTTTCTCCTTCCAGTGCAAAGGGCTCTTGCACTAAAAAATATCATTCAAGGATGGTACAAAACTGCTTAACAGTCAGCCAATGTTAAGTGCAAGTGTAACTCATTTTGTGCATTTGTTTTTTCACAAAAATCACCTCACTCAAAATGTTAATGTTATTGGGCTATTATGTTTATGCTGAACATCATTCCAAATATGAAAAAATATTAGGCCTACTCACATTGTAGTAGGGCAGTAAAAGACCTGGTGTAAGCACAACTAAGCCATGTCTGTCATCTAGTGGTGAATGCTGATATTACAACTTAAATGCAAATATTTGAAAATTAAAGACACAGTAAACGCTCAGTGCCTTTTGGTCAATGAAGTCAATACAAGGGGAAACCGCAGCAAAATTGAGCAGGCACAAAACATCATTGGTTACATTGCTAAAGAAATAAAATAATGGAGTTACTCTACAATTTTTGTTTACAAAAGTCCTACCTGGAGTAGCAGAGTTATCTGTTAAAGGAATGAACAGCTTAATGCCTCTGTGCTGAAATAGTCAATATTTATTTAAATGCAGTTATTTTTTGTTTGTTTTTGAGACCAGATAAGCCACTTTATGTGTTGATAGTCATCTTTAGCAACGTGCAGCAATTACGCAACATCATATTTAGTAAACATCTCCGTTAAATGAGGAGATCGAGGAGCGTCACCTCATATCCCCTATTTATTGATTAATTTGTACTCTTCACTTGACGTCGTGCTTCGCGCTCATTTCATCAGATGCGTTGCGTTCACAATAGAGGTCATATTTGTTTTTGTAATGTGATCAAGTGCATAACATAATTCCCAAAATATTGGATTTAACGAAAAGTCCGAATTGGGCATCACGCCCTCAAGTGCGAACCTATTCTTATTGTCAGGTCTGCCGGTGAGGAGAGGAGGGGGGAGGACCCAAAATGCGAGGAAGCAGGGGAAGGTGTAACTTAAAGGGAATTTATTGAATGGTAGTGATGGGTCCAGCGACACTGAGGCGTCGATGCGCGCGCCGAGCTTCCAGGGCAAACCCCGTGTCGGTGCGCGTACCGCTTTAAGAAAGTCACGTGACCACTACCAGAATCGTGTCGACACAGCGGTGGCGCGCCAAACTGTGTTCTTAAGGAAGCGCATCTGTCAACAGGATGGACGCTCAAAACAAGCATCGAGTTATTGGCGCGTTACTTTGCGTTAAATATCCGCAAGATGGAAGACGTCACTGTTGATGCGCACTCAGAGGTGCAGCGCTATATGTCAGCAGGACATGTTGCACGTACGGATGACCCGCTCTTATACTGGAAGTCCATGGAGGCAACGTTCCCTCACCTATTTATATTAGCCACACAAAAAAGAAATAGACTGAATAACAAAACGCTGGAGAAACTAATTTTTTTGAATAAAAATCTTTAATTACAATGAGTCCATTGTCATTCACAACACTTTTACTTGGGCATTCAGACAGATGTTCTCTTAATTTATCAACTGCGTCTCGAATATTAAAGATTTTTTTATGAAATTGCGTGTATGTAAAAATAATGTGAAAGCAAATGCCTAATCAGAATCAGAAATCCCTTTGTCATTGTACTCAAGTGTGCAACGAGATTAGAGAGCTCCCCTCTCCAGTGCAATACAACAATAATTCAGTTAAAGATATAAATTAGATAAATAAAAGAATAATTAGTGCGATGGAAAGTAATACGAAATATGATATATAAAAACACATCACGTCGCTAATCAATGGAATTGGATAAAATTAGTTTGACAGATCAGTGTCAGATGACCCTGTCAAGTGTTTCCTGCAAGTCCACCAGGTGTCAGTATTCAGCAACACAGTGTCAACACAGTGTCAATACATTGTGTCACTGTGTCGAAACGATACAGGATGCCTCATCTACCCATCACTACTAAACGTGACTAAACTGGAACAAGGACAAAGAACAAAACGCGACGGGAACGAACTAAACGGGGATATGAAACGGGACAGGGACAGGTGACAACAGCTGGGGGCATGAACAAGAGCGAGGATAGTAGTGGCGTGCAGAATCGCCAAAGCGAGGGCGACGATGTCGGGAATGAAGGGCAATGCACCGACGCTGAGCTGTCGGCACGGGGTGGTTAAATAGTCCAGTAATTATGGGAGCAGATGGGAGTCAGGTGTGCGAGGCTAACAGGGAACAGGTGCGTGGCTGGTGGGGACGGAGTGCTGAGGGGACACGCCCCTACTCAGCTGACAGACACCAAAACAACAACAAAGGCATGGGAGATGCGAAAACCAACAACAAAACTCTGCCATGACCGACCCGGGTCATGACACTTATAGTCCGTTTTGTTTTTTAGTTTTGTTTTTTTAGTTTAGGATATTTAAAGGTTGACAATCCATTAATTTGTATTTATTTATTTAAAATACTAGCAAGAAGGAAAACCTAATTGCATTTAAAACGGTATATTTGTCATGATTTGTATTTGTTATTTTTGGTTTAGTATTTGGTCTCATGTTTTGGCCTTGTTCCTGTGTCTTGTCTCGTCTTGTCGATTGTGTCCACCTGTGTTCATTTACCCAAGCCCTTAACCAATCCGGTCCTTCCAACCCTCCGTGTCTTGTCCAGGTGCTCCTCGTTGTCTCGTCAATTTGTGTGTATTTAGTTCCCTGGTTGCGTTCAGTTCTTGTTGGTCCATTGTCATTTTCACTGTCATTGTCCCTGTCGCTTGTCCCTTTTGCCTGTTCCTGTCGCCTGTCCCCGTTGTTGGTTTCCTGTCGTTGTCCAGTTTTTCCAAGTCGCTCGTTTGCCTTTTGTTTTTTGTTTATTAAATGCCCTTTAAGTTACCCCTGCCTGGCTTCCCTGCGTTTGGGTCCTCACCTACCTCAACCCGGACCGTGACAATATTGCCATGATTATGATTTATTATCATTCAATAAGTAGCTAATAACGTCTCAAATAAATGTTGACAATAATATTGCTTATCTGCAATGATTTGTGGGACAATATAGCTTACAGCAAAATGTTTTATCGCCACAAAGCTAACTGGCATTAATAATAACTTGATTTTATAAAGTTATGGAAATACACCTACCTACAAATAAAATAAATATAATCCAGTTACAAGAGCGACATTGGTTTCCTCCACTTTCTGCTCTGTCAAGGTCCCATTTGTGAACAACGGTCATGATCTTCAAAGAGTGAAAGCTTTCTCCATATTCCTCATGTTGTTTTAGTTCTGAATGTGGAGAAGTGCTTTGGTGGACCTATTCTTGTGGTCTACAGCCGACGCCAAATTCTGAAAAATCCTGAGCAAGTCTTATCACCATTATTAGAAAGCTTTCATGTAGCATCTTTTTTAAAAGAACTATGCCAATAAATCCATAGACAAACTATTATTGCTTGATGATTTGGTTTCAGTGTTTAGTAAAATTAGAGTTGAATTTTAAAGTTCCCCTTGTATCATTTGATTTTTCTGAGGAAAAAAGGTTTGGAGACATCGAACTCGTGCCAATAATTGGGCTGATTTTGAACCAGATTCCTGACTTCTGATCAAAGTAATTAACGTAGATTACTTGGTGTCTCTAAAATATCATGACCATTTTTCCTTTGCTGTGGGGTCTGTTAATAATTACTACTACGGGTCATATATTTTTTTTTTTCAATGGCAAACTTGTTTACATGTTTGTAAAAAAGTTCATCAACAGAATGGTCTTTCACTTGTATAGCGCTTTTCCACCTATTGAAGCACTCAAAGCGCTTCACACTTAGCTATGAGCAATAAATATTACATCAGATATCGATTGTGGTTGTGCAAGAACACAAAGTGGGTTGTGATCAGTTAATGTGATGGGCGTAAACTCAAATGCAAGAAGTGAAATGTGCACTCGCTACAATCCTTTTTTACAAGCTTACTTATTTTCAATTTCACCTTCTCGGAACTCACTTCTGCTCTACTTCCACGAGTCACCTTGAAAATTGTATCAGTTAATGCTTTGTTTCTGTTGTCTGGTTTTTGCTAAGAGTCCTCTTCAGGAGTGGTGTGGTTTATAGCTTGAGCAATAGTTGGGTTCGTAGTCAGCAGCTGGGGAAGAGCCTCAGAGCACAAGCTCGGTTGGTTTGTAGAGCTGGACCTGGATGACTAGTTACTTGTGATGGTGATAACTCATTTTCCTTAGATGTGGCTGGATTGTGGTGGGAGAAAGTCACATATGTCCAAATCGCAGATAGGTCTCAAGTTGTAAACTTCAAGTCTGTGTCGAGTCATCACCAAATTTTTCATTACTTGGTTCAAGCAAGTTGTAAGTCAAATCATAAAATCATGTTCAGTAAAACATGTTGGAGTATAATTAAAAAAAAAAATCACTGATCCTACTAAGAAAAAAAAATCGCTAAAAATTCAATCAAGATTTAAATATAAAAATTAATTGAAGAACAAGTAACTTACAAAATAAATGTATACACCTAAATTATATAGAAGAATACATGTTATTTTTTGCATAGTAAGGTTTATATGAGTGCACACTGTTACTATTGATTTACGGATTTGTGGGTTTGTGCGCAAAGCAAATGTCAGGTTCCTGTTTTCAGATAACTGAAAAAAGGAAGAATTCTATTCTACGCCGTTCTACACTCTTCTTCGACAAAAAAACAAAACAAACGAAGCTACGTACGTGTTCCACCTCATCGGAGTGCACTTTCAGATGTAAGTTTATTTGAATGTAATATTAAAACATCACTCATAAGAAATATTGGGCAGCAATGGTTGGATATTTAGCTCCAGATTAAGATAATTTCATCAGTTATCGGCCAAATATAACTAAGGTCGTTCTGGTAACTCTTGCTTAGAAGGTACGGCTGAAACATTTGAATTGTCGTGATTTTGCTTGTTAGCATTATTTTATTTAATCTTTCCCTTATGTTTTAGGGAGTAAGGAGATGACCGCGCGGCTGATCAAGCTGCGGGGGGAATCGTATATACGACAGCCTCTTTACGGGGGCCAAGTTCTCCGCAGCCAGTGCATGGTGTAAAAAAAAAATATCGGGAAAAACATTTGACGGGTTATTGTCTTATCTATTTCCATCCATTTACTCAAGATGTGCGAATTCAATGGTTCCTAATCTTTCTTGGGTTGTGTACCCGCGTCGTACCTCGGGTACCTCCCTGACTATTATGTGTTGATTATTCACTAAATGCATGGAACAGAACTGTTCATTAATTATTTTCTCTACCTTACCGTGGTGATTTGTTAGGAATTGGATATGAAATAGGATATTAGAATATTTAAGTAAAATAGATTTCAATAGTAGGGAGCAAAACAAAGAACTAAAACTGCCTTTGTTGAATCTAACTCATGAAACAAGACTCTACAAACTGGATGAGACTAGAAATGCGGAGACAAGAATTGGAGAGACAGAGGTTGGCAGAGGAGTGGAGGGCAACTGCGAGGAGGGAGGTGTTCGAAAGGTTTTTTAGTTTAATGGAAAAAATGACTGATCAAAATGATCAATGTTGGTAACAGTGTGAAAATGCTGGTAGACGTATATCTAACTTACTTAATTCGTTCGATAAAGGACAACTCTCCGATGGCAAAGCGCGATTCTCCTCTAAAGAACAAAATGTAAGTAAACTAAAAAGTGAAATAAAATGAAGAAACATTAGGGTTCCATTGTTCAAAATGAAATCTTAATACAAATATTCTTTTTAGCGGATTCCTTCAGTCTGGAGCTCGTCGCAGATTATCCCTTCATTATCCAAGCCGCATATAAATCCACCGTAAATACGTAACACCGGCGTCGAACAGCGGACCAATGTATGTGGGCGTAATGTAAGTGTTGCGCCAAGCGGCCTTGGCTCTGGGGCTGTCTCCATGGAAACGAAGACCGATTTCAAGGCTGGATTCGAAGGCCGTACGTGACGCCATGAATTTGGACACACGCGCGGTCGTGTTGCGCCGAAAAAGACGTCACGCGGCCGAAAAAGCAACCTTCGGAGGTCGCAGCATGTTAATTTGGACACGGCCTACGTTTGGCGGAGGACCGACAAAGTTCAACTAATGACGCTGGTAAAACATTTGCCAGGAAATATACGCCGAGAACAAAAAAACTCTTCCAGAAAAAACAAGTTGCAAGGAAGAGTAATAATGAAAATCACTTGTTTCAAAAGAACAGCTAATTCAATTCACGTAAGTATTAAACTGAAACAAATAGCAAAAATGAGGGAAGTACTTACAGCTATGATACGAAACATTGCGGGCAAAACGTGATGTCTGATTCAAACCCTTGGAGACAATGATCGTGAGCAAGGTGAACACACCGACACTATGTCGTCGGTAATCAGGTCCTTTATTGGTCCATAGTGATTGACTGAGATGAGCCACAGGTGTGTGGGTGGAGGGCACGCCCGGAACGACTGTTGACGGGTAACGTATCCACTCCACCTGGGCAGACGACAAGACAGAGACATGACAGTAACCAGCGTTAGGAGGACGTCAAGAAAGAGGTGCAGCAGTCACACAGGCTTACGTAGTGTAAGATGGGCTGAGGATAGTTAATCAGTTTGTGTATTTATAATCATGTTTTTATACACTCATTCATGTTTAAACACACACACATAGACACTTACTTGTTATTTTAGCACACACGCACACAGACACTGTATCCTGATGATGTGTATAGTTAAATTGACCTTTACACTGTGAGTTGTGATTCTCTGCCTGCTAGAGTTACTGATGATTAGTTATTGATGTTTTCTGTCTTCTGCTGATTAGTTTAGTCTAAAACAGACCACCATTGTTAATTAATCTCCTGTATTCTGGTGATTTAGTTTAGGCTAAACAGACCTTCATTGTATTCTAATTTCATGTGATTCTTGAGTCAAACTAATAAAAGCCGAGCCGGTGAGAAGAGGAGGAGAAGGAGTTGCATGGAGCGGCTGCGGGCAGGCGAGTTGCTGCTCGCGGCCTCTCTGTCCCACTCTTTTCCTCCGCCGGCGGTGAAAATGAACAGCGGTGTCTGGTTCCTCCTGGCCATTCAGCTAGCGTTTTATTTCGGCCGTTACATTTAGTAAGTTATTTCAGTAAGCCCTCCCAAAATGGGCATTTAAACCTGACACTTAGTTAGAAAATTAGCTGCTAAAATAGAGAATCTAGTCACCATTGTGTCAAAAGCAATATATAATCATATACGCCTATAGTTATCTGTGGAATGCTTAAGATAGCTATTTCATTTTATTAATTAGCTGATAGCTAACCATTAACAGCGTAACCATGTGTAATCATCATAGGAGAGGTCACTATTTTTGTAAATGTATCATCCAACCAGAGCTGGGCACTTGACCCTTTTTTGCCGGTCAGTCCCTCCACCCTCCGGCCTTATTCATAGAAGGAGCCGTTCCGCCCCCGGGGCGGACTATCCAGCTCTGCATATAACAATTGATTATGTTCATGTTGTTTTAGTGTTTTGGTCTTATTTATACAAGTCAAGACGAGCCTATTGTAGCACAGACGACTGCTATTAGCATTAGCATGTCAGCCCACAGAATAGCCAGCGGTTTCTAATATACTACCTGAAGCAAGTTCACTGACGAATCAAATGTCATTTAAAAAGTTCAAGTTTGAATTTCAGTCAAATGACCCCGGTATACAATAGCAAAATTTGGTTTGCTAGCAAACTTAAAACTTGCACACATTGGATGAGATTTAACATGGTAAAGCCTCTTCAGGATAAACTGACAATAGCTGGAAAATGTCTTCATTTTAGATTTGTGGTTGACTTTGAAGACTCATGCCTCATGGACACTGAGACGTGATTAGCATACATTTCTAGCATAGAGAATGAATCAGAGCTGGGGGATGGGCGGGGCGGAGGGGGGTATATACATACATTAGGAGAAGTCCCATTAGTGGGCCGACAGAAGAGCTGATTTATGTATTCTCTTGGCATCAACCGACAGGGACATTAGTGTTACAGATGGGGACAGGTGACGTTGTCAGAACCATCAGTCTGCAGGTGATGCAGTGCCAAAACGATGTGAGAGGAGCGGGCAGAGAGGATTAGCAATTGGATTTTTTATATTTTTTTTGCTCCTATTCACATGCTTTCAGACCACCCAGTGGAAGATTATCTTATCAGCATTAGAGGAAAACACTTCTGCAATAAAACATATGGCAAGTCAATAAGTTGGAAAGTTGAAGAACTCCGAATATGAAGAAAATAAATGCAAATATACCAAATCTGAAGCATCTGCACGGGATTACAGAAAGTGTACATGGGCATAATTTTGAAACAATACTTTCTTGTTTTATGCTTGACTGTCTGAGTGTCACCAATACAAGTGATTGTCATAGATTTAATACCAAGGAAGAGAAACACAGAAAGGATGAAGGGAGGGGTGGGGGTAATGTAGGGGGAAGGGTTGTATGCAGACAATGTGTGTAATGGAAGGGTGGGGAGAGAGACAGAGGGAGGGAAAGGGAGAATCAAACGGCTCAATTGGGCCCAAATATCCAAGGTTAATTTTGTGAGAAAGCTGCAGTGGCCAGATAAGACCATCCCTGCAAATGAGTTCTGCCTGCCTGGATTACTGCTAAATTTATGCAGCTTTCCTTATCCTTTAACAAGCTCCTCTGAAGTGGCATAATTAACTTGCGCACATAAAATGTGCATATTTTCTGCTTGGTGGTAACATTTTTTATTTTACGGCTTTGATTTTTTTTTTCGTCCTATTCATTAAGATACTTTTTAGTTTAGAGATTTGCCATTGTAATGACACAAGACAAGTCTACGTACTTAATAATTGTAATTACATCATGCCTAAATCGCTGCAGCTGTTATTTTTTTTTCATAGCAATAGCAAAAAAAAAACCCACAGGTTTAAAATTGTTCTCATTTGTACGTGTGAATTCTTGCGAAAAAAAAAAAAAAGAAAGTGAGAGGGTGATTTTGTGGAACAGATTGAAATATTGCCTCATCAACCATATTTACAATGGTTTTCTACAGTGCATAAAAACATTGGGCAGGTAAACGCTCATACGACAGTAGACTGCTTAACCAAAGGAGAAGAAAAATACATCCAGACCCAAACAAATCATTCAATCTTCAAAGCACATGCAGCTCAGATGCAAATATCTTAAGCTAACCTTGGGGACAGGAGGCTATACTCTCCTATTACAAACTTTTCTCCCCCATCATGCTCTAAGCCGCTTCATTTATCTGTGCGTCCTCCAGAACTGCCTAAAAAGCTCTTTCTCTCTAGTGTTCATCCTCGTGATATATATATATATATATATATATATATATATATATATATATATTAGGGTTGTCAAAATCTAAACTTTAACTACATATTAATTTAAGCATTTTCCAACATGGTTAAATATTTTAACTAAGTTTTCTTGACTTCAAAAACTTGTCTTGCAAAGCCAAATTCGAATACGATACCGTATTAGCTGTACATCTTTAGCACATCGTCTTATAACAAAACACCCTGCTCAAGTCATCACTGCGCCTTGCAAACCAACACTGCTGGAGTGCAGTGCTTGTGGGAAGAACTAAATGTACAGTATAAGTTTTGAGAATTCTAAACGTGACTCAGTTTAGATCGTATTCAATGATCGAAGACATTAGAACAGTCTTTGAATTAAAATATACTTCATATTTGTTGATTTTACGTTCATTCCGGATATTCAAATGAACATCTGTTACAAACTTCACGAAAAATATTAGTTGAAAATGTGATTAATTACAGATTTTTTGTGATTAATTAGTTAGAAATGTAATTGCTTGACAGCTATATGTATGTATGTGTGTATGTGCAGCATGACTGGTTAGCACGAGGGCCTCACAGTGCAGAGGTCGATTCCGGCTCCGGCCTTCCTGTGGGGAGTTTGCATGTTCTTTGGCAACTGCCGTTCCCACATTGTTAAATTCTGTAAATGTCATAGAAAGTGAATTCATGCAAACAGTTAGCATATAAGCAAAACACTGGTTTTGTTCTAACCAGAAGTCACATCCATCATTTTTGCAAAGGCTCATAGGGCCTAGGAATAAGTGGATAATTCTTGTTGGGGGAGGGTTATAGGGCCACTTGAGCAGATGAGAAGTCGATGGGAGGTTGGCAGAAGCATAGGTGGCTCTCTCAGCCCATTCATTACCACGGGTGCCGCAGAGACTGGGGGTCCAGAGGAGACTCATTCAGGCATGGTAGTGGTTAAGAAGGGATGTAATCTCCTGTGTCGGAGCTGTGGTTATAAAGTGTGATCAGTATGGAAAAACTGTCAGTGCAAATTGTGGTTGTTTTGTGACGATCATTGTCAAGGAGAAATAGGAGTAGGAGAAGGGGCCCCTTTCCCCCCCCGTGTCAAATCCGGTCATTTGCCCATTCTCCCGTCTATATGCAGTTTTGTTACGCGCTCCAGAAGCTGCAGTAAATCCAGTGCCCTAGGTGGGTGAACCATCATATTGCACTTGTTTTCTAATATATACTATTACACGTTGTAGCACACCATATTTGACTAGATTTTGCGCCGCTCATTAAACAGGCTCTGTGAGTTGGCAATCTAAAGTATGTTTAATTTTTTGTTTCCATGCAGGTTCGTCACACTTTGACTCTGTTTAAGTTATTCTGTGGCTCTAAAAAGATAAGGACCGTTGATCTAAAGGACAACAGACCCCATTTTGTATTTGTGGAACTCCAAACACTATTTAATTCATTAACACACTATTCCTAATAATGTTTCGGATTTATTCAATGCAGAGTCAGAAACATGCTCTCCTTCGAAGTCAAGGTAGCACATTTTGACTGGCGAATTATGCGTCCACCGACAAGTGTCCATGTGTATAAAAAGGACTGGTTTGCTCAGTATACATGTTGCATGCACACCGTAATATTTGTGCAACGGGTACATATTGAGGGACATGAATAATAAAATAGTGTAAATTGGGTATACTATATTGTGCATGTTCTCAGGGCAACTGGACTGCTTGGTTTATCTTTGAAAATTTTTTTCCTCTCACCTGAGTGGACTTCATCAATTCATGCATGCTGCGCATCCTGGACTTGGATATGTTTGAGCGAAGGAGTCGTGTTTCGTTTGGAATTACCTTGTAACATTCACAGGCTTTATCAAAGTTACAGTCTTGCAAAATGAGACGTCATGTTTTAGTACTGGCGTCTGGAAAAAAAACTATAAGAAACCGGCAGTCCATGAATTGAAAAAAAAAAAACGTGTCTTCAATCCGAACAATTATACAGTTTTTGACAGCCATATATGTCAGGAAAAAATGTTGGCGCAAAAATGCACATATTCATTTTTATTTTACCGCAATTGGCCATTGGGTTCGCATAAAACCTTGACCCTGGTCCAGATCCAGACCGCAGTCTGACAATTGAGGATACCTCAGCAGTTGTTTCTGACGGCGAAGCTGACGAAAAAGCTCCTTTGCTGGTGCAAAGTGTCACTGACAGGATGTGAATGCTTTCCAATAAATTTCGTTCAGTGAGCACTGGTCCCTCACTGACTCAAAAGTCTTAATATTCAGTCCCACAGTGTTACCAGCCTTCCTAATGCGTTTATTGATCCTTTTAGCATCTTTTTAAGTCTAAGTGTATTTAGATCCCCATTAGTCTTCAACAAAGGTGAAGACTAATGAAGTCAAAATGAAAATGAAACACAAACCTTGTCACTGAGCAGAACGGATGCTCAATTCCGAGCAGGACAGAAAGGCAAGGCAAAGGCAAGGTCGTTTTATTTATACAGCGCATTTCATACACAAGGCATCGCAATGTGCTTCACACAAACAGAAACTCAACACTTTCAGAAAATGACAAACAAGTTAACATTCAAAAGCAAAGCAGAGAAACCAAAAGTAGCTTACAAAAATTACTAAAATGTACGTGGACAACATTTAAACACATTCACAGAAAATTTAAAACGTTTAAAAGTAAAGTAAAAAAACCAAAAGTGGTTTGCTAAAATATCTAAAAGAAAAAAAAATATTGTTTGGAGGACCTTCTTCAAAGGTTTGAGGAAAAAAAGCAACGTTTTAAACTGGATTTTGTTGTGTAAAGGTTACTGTAACCAATCAGAGTTCATGTTGTTATCTCAGCCAATCAGGGGACTTGTTACAGGAATGTGGGGTTGTAAGGAAAATAAGAGTCGTCATAGTAAACGTTAACAAGCAAGTCAACCTCTCTCTCTCTCTCGTTATTTAATCAAACAATAACGTAACAGATTCAAAAGCATTTATTTTCTCGGCTGACTGAGCGTATTCCATTTGTGTGCAGCATAACAGCTAAATGCAGCTTCACCATGTTTACTTTGAACTCTGGGCTCCACTAACTGAGCTGATTGTTTGGGTTTTTCCAGAAATTCTGGAAAAGATCAGGATTCTAAAGCGTAGACACAAAAAGTCCGTTTTACAAAAATATTTATTTTACGAAAAAATCAAATCAGGTGTAAGACCAACAAAGTGCAAAAAATGACGCCGGTGGAAAATACACCCGGAAAATAACATGGCGGACAAAAAAAAGGAACAAAAATTGCCTGCCTCAGAAGGACAAGGAGTACCAATTTGTGTGACTATCAAGAACGAGAAGAATAACCATAAGCAATGAAATTACTTACGGCGAGAAAATTCATGGATACACGGGAAGAAACGAGACATCTAGCAATTTCTATACTTGGCAACAAGAATGTGAGCAAGAAGAATTATCCGACTCTGAGTAGTCGGCGTGGTTGTCTTTAAACAGTCCGTGGTTAGTGATTGCGATGAGCAACAGGTGCGTGGCTGGAAGCCGCATCCCTCCAGCCGGTGATGACGCGACCCGGAACGAAATGCTGGAGGGAAACGACCTACTCCAGAAAGACAACAAAACAGAAACATGACACTGAGTCTGCAAAACTCCGAGCCCTGCTGGGTTTTTATTCAATCAGCATTTCTTGAATGTATTCAGGACCCAAACCATAAAGTGATTTATAGATCAGTAGCAGAATCTTAAATCTCTTCTACAGCTAATTGGGAGCATGTGTAAAGCCTTTAAGACTGGTGTAAAATGTTCTGCGGCTATTTGACACTCTTTTGCGAGGCTCCAGTAAGAAGACGTTACGATTATCAAGTCTACTGGAGATAAAAGCATGGATAAGTTTTTCCTGGTCTGCTTGGTGGATACAACCCTTCAGTCGGGATATGTTTTCAACTGCTAAAATTTATTTTAGTGATTGATATAATATGATTGCGGAAAGTGAGATGAAAGTCTATCAGCAACCCAAGATTTTGGACTTGGTCTTTCGTTTCTAAAGACTGAAGTCAAGCAGACATTTCTACTTCCTTCACTACCACCATCCACTGGAACGTCTGTTTCTACACTTCCCTGGCTTGAGCCGCCGGCAGCCCTTGCAAAGTAGGTGAGGGTCATGCTTAAGAGAAAAATTCTGTTTAATTTCGTCACCCTTTGGGTCAGGTTGTTGGATAGATTCCCATAGTGGAGTTTTCCATGTGCATTCAAGCAGAGGTGGCTGAGCATGTGTAGTATGCGGCACAGAACTCAGGGGGCACCCAACAAAAAATAAATACGGTATGAAGGATTGTATTATGTCAGTGATATTTACGTGACCGAATGTCAGTAATTAACGGGTTCACATTTGCTAATGGTGTTAAGCATTTATTAAACAAAAAACATTTATCAAATGAAACTAGAAGTAGTGTGCACAATGATAACAAGTGATTGTGTTTACTCGTTTTATATTATTCTCACATATCATATTCATATATAACTAAGTTTAAATGTGTTTAAATCTATAGACTTCATGAATCGCACTCCACATTTTCAACGCACACATTTAAAGACACGACAATTAGAGATTTGAACACATACACACACAGACAAGATTCCAGGTTGCCAGAAGACAGATAGAAGATAAGACATGAGAGCAGATGGTGGCCTTGGACCCGTGAGACCAAGGGAGAGCAATTTCAACCTACATTTGAACTATGACAGAGAAATCTGTAAAGGGGGGCCCTATAAAAATATGAGGGCTGCGTTTTAGAACCGCCATTTTTCGACTGCATCCATTTGGGATGTGGGTCCCTGCGGGGATAAGAAAAGTAGCCCTGATATTTGACTTGCACTATTTCCTGAACTCCAGAGAATTGAATAAACGATTGGAACAAAACTTGGATCAGTTGTTGAGTCTTTATTTGACATTTTCCTTCTTGAATATAAAAAACAAGCACACATTAAGTACATTTAGTTAATTAAAGGTTTATTCCCTTGTAATTTGCATTTAATTGGTGAGTAAAGTCCAACAAGTACGAATGATTGATTTCAGAAGTATGAATGATTTAATCCATTAACAAAATGCGCCAGATACCACTCAACGTAGCACCAACAAAAAATCTGAACAAAATTATTTAGAAGAAAAATTACATGGAAATGTTTTTTTTAATTTATTTATTTGTTTGTATTTTCTGTCTGGTGTGCTGTTCTGTCTTACTCTGTTTGTTATATTTCCTGCGTTAGAACCCCCTCGAAAATGAGATGTTGCAGCTCAAGGGATTTATCTCACGTTAATAAAATATTTTCATCATCATGTAAACCTCGTGAGCAGAATGTCACAATCCCTAAATCTTCTATCATTTAATAAGAGCTGTTTTTATCCTGTGATGAAGTCGGAAACCTGAGTGGAATCGATCAAAAAGTTGCTGCGTTGATTAAAAAACATTTTCTCGAAAATCTTTGTTAAGAAGGGAAGGTTCGCGATGGGTCTGAAATGTGCTAACAAGGAGACATGCAGTGTCATCTTTTATTTATTTATTTTTATTTTTTTAGAAGCAGCTTGGTTTAGGAAGCTTGCCTGACTTTACAGGGCAACATGCTTTTCTGTGATTTGATGCAAATTATTCTGACTACACATCACTTTTGTGCACTCCGCTTGTATGCTGTATCAGATCTAAAAGATACAACTGAAAAGAAAAAGATGTTTCAAAACGTTCTCTGACAGTCTTTGTCTTTTACCGTTACTATGGCAACAATACAATTAGTGAATGTGCTCTATCACTGTCAGCGCGATCGGACCAAAATGAATTTCCAACGTTTCACAAATGAGTTGATGAGCTCTAGATGGAATGAATTTGGTTGGGTTGAGCGGAATTTAAGAAGCACTGATAGCGGATAATTTCTCATCAGAATGGCTTCCATCCTTTGTTGGACTATTTGGAAATTGTGTCCAACATGCACTGAATCATTTGAAAATCCCGTTGTGGTTCATCATCTCGAGACAGACAGTTGTTTTCATTAAATCGTTCTGAACTAAATTGTTTCAATTCAATCGTGTAAGCCTCGTGTGTTGAATGAAGAGTATTATGCAATCTTTGCTAAAGCTCCTAGCATGAAATAACTTAAAGTCTGATTTATATTTCCCAAATCTTATCAGATGATCTCTCTCGCTCTCTCAGATGACCGTATTGTCACAATGTTCATAATGCGGGGATTTTTCTTTTAATCCAGCAATAGTCATTTTCTCCATTTGGATTGACATTTCCTTCTTGATGAATAAAAAAATTAGATAATGTGAAATAACAGTCATTTGCTATTTGGTATTTTCATTGAGTGCAGGCAAGGGAATTCCTTTATTACACATTATGATCTGTATTTGTTGGGTTAGTATTTAGTTTCATGTTTTTTCCCTGTTTTTGGTGTGTCTCGTCATGTTCATTGTTGTGTTTGCCTACCTAAGCCCCAGTGTTAACCAATCAGGTCCTTCCAATGTTTCGTGTCTTGTCCAGGTGCTCCTCGTTGTCTCGTTAATTTTGTTTGTATTTAGTTTCCTGTTTTCTTTCAGTTTTTGTTGGTGCATTGTTCTTGTCAGATGTCCCTGTCAGTGTCCATGTCTGTTTTCTTCCCGCTTAACTCATTCAGTCAAGTTTGGTTTCGTCAAGTCATTGTGTTTTGTTGGTCCTTTTTGTTTTGCACTTTCTGATATTTTTCCTTGTTTGCCTTTCATTGAGTCAATTAAAACCCCCTTTAAGTTACTTCTTCCCCACATCCCTGCATTTTGGTTCCTCCTCTTCCTCAACCTTCATGCCAACCTAACAACACATTACTGTCAACTTATTGTGGTGGAGGGGTTTGTGCGTCCCAATGAGGGATCTCTTTTGGTGAATACAAATATTGGACTTGGTTTTCCATGGTCACGGTGGCAACGTGGTTCCTCCTTATTCATGGCCTCACCACCTATGGGAGGGTCCAAGGGGGTTTGGGTGCTTTCTATCAGTATTGTCTGTCTTGAACTATTCAAAAAAATATTGCCACCCTCCGAGATGTATCATAATGGATGAATTTGGCTGCTTAATTCATATTTCACAAATAATAATAATATAAATCGGAATATATAAATATAAATCAAGACATGAGAACCTGCTTCATTATGCTGTCGCGCATCGCGTGAATTTTATGGTTAAGGTGAACCATTGCAACTCTTTTCTTGTTTTAAAAGATTTGGTTTTTAAAAATAAAAATCTAAATAATTTATTGTTTTCCAATTACAATTTCACACAGACGGTCACAGTTCAACCATTTCAGTGTTGATTTCATCACGTGATTGCAGCATTGAGGGAACGCCAGGTTTGAACGTCCGCTTGATGAATAGCGCTTCATTATCCAAACCCAGTCTTAGGTCTCTTCTGCAATCAAGCCGTTGATTGTAGGACAATAGATGCGTATGAGAAATAATCAAACACTCCACTAAATTTGCCATCAAATGAAAATCATCATTTCTTTTTTCAAACTGTTGAAGACGATTGAAAGAGGTCAAAGGTGACGGTGAGTTCTTATTCCAAGCTTACAATTGTCCTCACCTTGTGGGTGCATAACTATTGTTGTTTTTATGTACTTGCGTATTAATTTAAGAAACAATTCTCAAACTTACTGAGTCGCACACTCCCATAATACAACCCCACTTGCCTACATAGAAAGTAAAGCCCATATATTTCCAGTTAATTCATCGCCATGTGGACATGTTAGCGGGGGCGATTCGAGGATTCAGCCCAAGCGGAGAACTAAATGTGCAGTTACTCAGCTGGTTTTATCTTCTTTCAGACTAAAATAAATGCAAGTGACACAAATAGCAAGCAAGCATTCTAACATCAGCAACTGTAAATAATAACGTTTAATGAACAGTGCGGCTCAGTCCGTCTCGGGGGCGGAACGGTCCGGCCATCCGGATGCCCATTTTTGGGGCGGGAGGTGGGGGGTGACAACTTTTAAAAAAAGGGTTTGATTAACAAAGGCCGCAGATGGATTTTAGTCCGGCCCACAAATCGGCCCTAGTGTGTGTGCGATGAACCTACTCGCGAAATGGGCAAACAACAAAAATTGCCTCAGAACACGTGAAAAGCGCCACTACCATCTATTTGTCTATGAAGAGACGTGAGACAGTTGTGTGCGTTCAAGCGTGCCTGTATTTCCTTATTCTGACATCACTTAACCTGCGCCTCCTGCCTGCTACTTTGACATACCATTACAAGAGAGGGGGAGGCAATTCCACAGAAAGAGCGAACAGAGGGGAAGTCAAACCGTTAACATTAACCCATTTTGGTTTGACGAAACACTTTACCACCATAATAAGCCCATAAGGTAAAATAAGCGGAATAGCAAATTAGCCAGCTAATGATTGTTATAGGGATTGTGGTATTGCCCCCCCTCAGAATAAGTACAGGCACGCTTGAACGCACACTGCTGTCTCACGTCTCTTCCTCCACAAACGATGTTTAAAAAAAACTCTGCCGTTAGCATCTCAGCGGCGTCATGCACGGATGCTTTTTTTGGGGGGGTGTTGGGGAGGCGGAACAAGGTCAGGGGCCGTCAATTTTTATGAATAAAGTCGTAGGGTCTAGGCCGGAAGGCTACCCAGGTCGCGGCTGGAGGGCGGGGGTCAAGTGCCCATCTCAGATAAGGAATTGTGCTCCAACAACAGTAACCGGTCAGTGACATCACCATGATTGAAGTCACAAAGAGCCGACTTGTGAATGATGCAGTCTGTCCTGGCCCATTGTTCAGGTGTGTCAGGTGTGGCGACAGCGCAGTATGCTGAATGACCGCTCACATGTGCAACTACTGACAGGGATTGTTAAGGCTGCTCTGACAACTGAGCTCAAGGTAGGGAACAAAAGTTACCTTGTGTATGAAATGTGCGATATAAACAAAGCTGCTTTGCCTTGCCAAAAAAAAAACCATAAAATGTCCCCAATAAAATGTTTCAACCCCTTCACAGAAGGATGTTGACATAAATTGATGGTAATGTACAAAGTACAAATAGCAACAAGTGCAGGAAGCAAAAGTTTACTTTAGTGTCACCAACAAGCAATTTGTCAAAATTACGAGCAGTGAAATCTCTCGAAGATGGCACATGAAATACAAAGCAGGGAAAACTGATGCTAGACTAAATAAATAATACACTAAATATTCAAATTATATTTCAAATCTACAAGTGCTTGGTAACAGCTAATCAGATAACCTTTTGAAATCAGCCTGCACTAATAACCACCAAAAAGCGATCATTTTATTTTGGAACAATTCCAAAGTTGTATGGACAAAAAATAGCATCCTAGCTCATCAGGGAATATTCATAGTGTCTTCGTATTTATTTTATGTTGGCAATGTTTTGAAGAGAATGCTCCATATGGACCTTTCGATCACGAGCTACAAGGTCTCTCTCTGACCAACCACAAAATACGGCAACAGCTTGTAGGTAATTGATCAGGCAAGTGAACTGTAAAATATTCATTTTCTACTTCAACAGTCAGATAAATCTCCAGGGAGGGTTTGAGGAGGACGCTGGTGGAAATATTGCTTATGCACCACAAGGTAGCTGCGGCAGCATGATGGTGCGAAGCAGATAAGACGGGGAAGCGACGCTGTGTTTGGGTGTAGCTGGCAGCGATGGCCAGTCATGCAATTCCCTGCTTGGCTTTAGACCAAGAAGCCAAATCCTGCTCTACAGCCCTGGATTTCATTTTGCTGGGCTGGGAGCGGGCGGAAGGATGGTGGGGACTGGGGAAGGTGGGCGGTTGGGGTGTGATGGGGTTGTTGGTCAACAACCTTCATGACTGCTAAGCTAAAAAGCTGATCCTGCCCCAGTCTGCTTGGCTTGGAATATATATATATATATACATATATATATATATATTAGGGCTCTCAAAATGACTAAAAACATTTTTTTGATTGACTTCATAAATGATTTGCAAATATTCTACTATTAATATTATGTAAAATTGAATAGTGTCAAATTCAAGTTACCACTGGGCCTTGCAAACCAACGCTGCTTGTGCGAAATGTTGATGTCTCCGTTTAAATTGCATTCACTGTTTGAATTATATCTACTTAGTATTTTGTGCATTAATTCCAAAATATAATTCAAGTAAATATATGTAAAACATTGTAAAATGTGATTCATCACAATTAATCATGGACATTTCTTGTGATTAATTAGTTAAATTAAGCAGCACTAAACAAAGCACTAACTTTCGCTTGATTTTTTTATTTAATGATACATATTAGTGACTGTGACCATTTGAGTAATGTGGAGGTTGCTGTCATTTACAATAAATCAATAGATTGAAGAATCAGCCCTTCTATGTTTACCGGTCGTGATATGCTTGCGATCTGCATCTTATATGTTCCGTAAACGTCACGACGGCTATGTGTCACTTGAAATCTAAATGTACACCTAAAAATAAAATGCAGTCATTCAAAACTAGAATTGGACATTTGGACCTGCAGTATAACCAACTTTAATGGTTGGCCCGTTTGGCTGTGTAGTCCAATCATTTTAAATCCAGCGTGCCTCATCAGACCAAAGCAGAGCAAACAATGAAAGCATTATATTTATACTGAAATAGTCGAGACATAATCCTGTGATTAATAAACCCATGGTAAGAGCTTAGATAAAATAATATATTTTTAAGGAAGGGGTAAAAGCAGGAGATGAATAAGTTTCATCGAAGTTCCATTTTATCCAGGCGCACAAAGGTTTTGCTAAGGTAGTACTATGCAGTGATGCAGACAATATTACAAAGATAAGAAGATGAGTTATTTTTGCTAAGTTTGTTTCAAATATTCCTGTGTGGTTTACAAGAACGACAGTCAGTGCAATATTTCATATTTATGAAGCATCTGCATAGAATAGATAAGCTTTTCAATTAAGACAGTCATAAAAACTTCACATTATTAAATATGATACTCACTGCACATATTGCTTTGATTTTAAATTTACTGTGTACATTTTGCATTTGGAGCATCCATTTTCTTTCCTGCTTATCCTCAGTAGGTCGTAGGTGAGCTGGTGATGAGAATGAGGTGGCAAACAGACGTGTGACGTGAGAGTCGGACCGGACTGACACGTGACTTGGGGACAGAACAGGACAAGAGGTGATTTCCACCGCTGGAACATTATGTGTCTCATTTTGACATCAGACTCAACTGAATAAATATCAGAGCTGGGCACTTGACCCTTTTTTGCCGGTCAGTCCCCCACCCTCCGGCCGCGATCTTGGTACAGTTCAAGCCTCAAATATCTGGCCTTATTCATAACTATTATCGGACCCCGAACGCGTTACACAGCCCGACCCCCCTTAAAAAAAAAAAAGCATCCATCCGTGACGCCACCATGGGAGACAAGCTAACGGCAGAGGTTTATTTAAACATCATTAGCTGGCTTAATTTACTATTCAAATCCGCGTACCTTATTATGGTCTTATTCGTCTCCTTCTCCTTCTTTCTTGTTCTCCACAAACGTGCCCAATGCAAGTAAGTACGCACTATTGGTGTTGTAGAGCTTTTGGTATTGCCCCCCCCCCCCCCCATTGTAATGGTATGCCCCTGTAGCAGGTGGAAGGGATGTGTTATGTGATGTCAGAATAAGGAAATACAGACATGCTTGAACACAAACTGCTTTCTCACATCTCTTCATACGCAAACAGTTGGAAGTTGCGCTTTTGACGCATTCCGAGGCAAATTTTGTTTTTGGCCATTTTGCGAGTAGGTTCATCACACGCACGAGGGCTGATTCGTGGGCCGGACTAAAATCATCCTCTGCTCTTTGTTAATCGCATGCTTGCATGCCCGCCCTCGCCCCAAAAATGTCCATCTTGTCATGTGTGTCTTATCATTTTACATAATAATAATAATAATAATATTCCCTTTATTAGTCCCACAATGGGGAAATTCGAGATTCGAACCCAGGCCTCCTGGGGAGACTGGGTCCTGAACGCGGCGCCTTAGACCACTCGGCCATACATACATGAATGAACTCGTCAATAAAATACAATTCGATATGTATCTCAATATTTAAAGTGGAACTATTTGATTCAGTGAGATTCCAGGCGCTCGCATCTTTTAAATCTAAACCATTTTTCCGATTCAAATCGTTTAGTTTTTTTCACTTTTGCTACAATACACATCTTGAGCTGGCATCATTGCGCTACGAGTACCATAGTGCCTCAAATTAATGGGCCAATTAATTCAACTCCATAAAATACACCGACCTGTATGACGACCTCCTTGTGTGATCCCGTATCAGAGCTGGATAACAAAAAGAAATTTCGTGTTGTTGAAACTCGGTACAACTTCATGTATGAGCTGCATACAAGCTCTGCAGTATATGACAAAAAATGGATTTGGGCTTGGCAGTGTGACAGCTGTTTCCCACTCCACTTCGCTCGTCACCATCAAAAACCACCCATCCAGTTCCCAGGACAATTTTCTTACAATGAGATAAATGGTGGACCAGATTAAATCTTAAATCTTAAAATACGAACAGAAATTTGCAGTTGTCAATGACTCTTAGAAGCGAAGTGATGCATTTTTGTCTTATTTGTTTTGTAGTAAGAAAGGAAGTTGTTGGGGGAGGAAAAAGAATGTAATTAACCTTCTCTGTGAGAGAAATTCTATTACAAGCTCCTATTCTGGCATGCAAAATGTGGTACGGCGAGATGTTACAGGCCGTCAAGCAGAAAGCCCGGACTGTCTGCATTTTAAACCAAACTTTCCAATTTTCTCCCCCTATCTTTCTTCGTTCTCACTGAAGCTGGAAATTGAGTACTTATGTGGAGAGGGTGGGGAATAAAAGGTGAGCTTTATCTCAGCGGTTTAATTATTTATTCAGTCGACATTTGCTTTGTTGATATATCGTTTATGTACGTTCTCAGCTTTGACCACGTCCTTTGATTTTTTTTTTGGGGGGGGGGGGGGGGGGGACTGCTGCCTATTAGCATTTGTCCGGCTGCATTGTTCCATAAAGATTTTTCTGGCGAGTTTGCCGGAATCGGCTATTAAGAAAAGTCAGAATAAAATACTATGTACTTTTTCTGCCCTATCTGCATTTGTTGTTTTTATTGTATTTATAAATTTATTTCGTGAGTTCTCCACCACTTTCAGGAAGACCTCAGAAAAATTCAGGAAATAAAAGGGTATATTTGATAGCCTGAAGAAAATTGTGCGCGACATGCATCAGCTACCCTGTAGATTTGACTGACAGTTATGGTGCAACACTTGTGGCACCCCCTGCCAGTTGAGACCGCTTTGTCTGGAGGTGCATGAATACAGCAGCAGTGACGTTTAACACTGCTTCTGGCAGTACCTGCGCCAGATTTCATGGCTCTCACGGCCCCTTTATGATGACTGAGATTTTGGGCTCTGGGACAAAGTCTAGTCAGAACCACATTTGAGTAGGTCTTTTTTTGTAAAGTAACAAAATGTTACTCTTTGTAACAAAGACAAAATGCAGATATTCAAATAAAAACTATTTTAGTTGTACAATTGGTTGTTCATTTTGAAAAAAAAAAAAGGCCAAAAAATCCGAATCGGAGTCAAGAACTGAAACTTGAATCGAATCAGGGCTGGAGTGAATTGTTGCATCGCTAGTAGTTGTAGAGGTGTTGGGGCAACGTTGGCCAAATCACCTAGCTCCGAATGTGATTGGCTAATGTGTGGTGTTATTACAAATTACAAACATATATTAAATCTACATTACATAACACTTTTAAATATTGAACTAGTGATGGGAAAATGAAGCTTCAAATTTGCTTCATGAACCAGCTGCTGTATTTTTTGAGTCCACTAGATGGCACTGTTGGTTTAAATAAAGGTTTTAAAAAAATGGCAATTCAGTGTGCTTTCAGCCCAATGTTGAACAGAGAGAGCCATCTAGAGGAGTCCAAAAATACTACAACTGGTTCATGAACCAGATTTCATTTACCCATCACTACAATGAACCATGGAAAAGACGACCATCTGTGCTTACTTTCTTCCCGATAAACCAAGTGTGCCAGGAGACAAATCTTGAAAATGAGCCCAAATTGTTTTGTTAAGAAACAGTCATGATGGGAAAAAAACAATCAGCAAATTCAGTTTTTGAGGTAAATTGCTGTATACTTACTATCTATCAGTAATACAACAAAAGAATTAGAGGAAATGTGAATATTTCCTTTTTCAAGTCACACAGCATCTGCGACTCTACTTTTGGGCCCTCAAAATTTTAAATAAGGGGCCACTGTGCTCCCTGTCAAAAATATTAGTCTGGTGCCCAGATCCAGAATATTTCACTCCTTCATTGGAAAGACCACATATTGGTGATATTTAGGGAGGGCATCTCTGAGGCTGCTGTGATCAGAATCACCAGCCACGACATAGTCAGGCAATTTGATGTCTGCTGAAGATATCATGCAGAGTACGGTCGGTGACTTGATTGGTCCGTGGATGAATGAAAACAGAGTGTAGATACACCTCCATGAACTTGCTTGCTGGGGTTCGTTATGTTCAGTCGTAGAAGGAAATAAAAGTCCAATGTGTCTGGTTTAAACTCTAGCGTAGACTTAGCCATTAGCCAGAAATTCCTCATGACCGAAGTGGAGCGTTGCGTCCGTGAACTAGCATATGTGTTAAACAAACAAAGTTACAGACAGACAAACGGAAACCTACAGATATTGAGAGAGTAAAAACAAACATCAATCACATTGGCCACCGCTTCGTTTGTGCTGTGATGTTTTGTGTGATGAGTGTGGCTCTTCTTGGTGAAGCGACATGCCTCGGATGGGTAGCATCTGCATGTCTGTCCTACCATTATTTATGCAGTTATGAGACTACATACCCGTAAAAACCTAATTAGACGTCTCCCAAGCAGGAAATATCCTGGGTGTCAGCTTGCATTCAGTCAGTCTTCTCACTGATTGTTTCCTACATTGCATTATAAATAAATGCAGCCTTTTTATGCACAGCAATGTGTGTTGCATTGGGAGGATGGCCAGAATATGCAGGGAGCATCCTAGGTGGTCAGACGGAAACACAGGGTTCCCAGCCAGCTGTTATTTATGAACACATTTTAAAAAGCTTGTGACAAGTTGAACTGCTACAGCAGACAAGCACATCATCCTCAATTCTCCTACCGCAATTCACAGTGGTTCAACAAGGCTAAAGACAAAAGCTTCTGAGTTCACCTTGGCAGAGGATTGAGTATATTTGGCTATCTTAAACGGCACAATAAAGTACCAAAGAGAAGGCAGTAGATGAATGCAATCTTCTTGGAATGCATCTATTAATGCTGTTATAATAACACTATTAAGTATGCAATATAAGCCAACTTCTAAATTTATTTGGCCCATTGAACGTAAACTCAAGGTACAGAGGGATGGATTTATTGGAAAGCGGAAGTCTTGACTCTTCCCACATCACCAATTTGCTCGTCATAAGGCAGTAAGGCTTCAACTGAAATGGGGATAAGGGACTGCCAGATAAAATGTTTGACTCATGTCATACGAGGCAAAAGGTCATCCAGCCGGTCCATTTTGCAACTACAAGCTCGTTTTATGTATATTTCTAATCATTTAAATTTTATCCATTTGTTTTGGAGAAATCAATACAAGAACTCCTGTTAATGAGCATCGCGACCACGCCCCCCTCCCTCCATGTCTTGGTAGGAGTCACGTCAGATTTGTCCATTCAAAGTCATTGCGAATATGTCACTAGTGATGATAAATAACAGGACCAACCAGTCCCAAAATGTATGTGGACACCTCTACTTAGGCCCACTTCAAGCACTGAAAACATAAAAAAAATCATTCGGCTTTCCATGCCTGACTTAAAAGTGAATAAGGAAATGAGCTGCCTGCATGCAGCTTCTGTCATGTCTTGTATGTTTTCTTTAAAAACTCCACAAGATACACAAACACAATGCATTCCAAGATGTTTTTCTGGTGGTTAATAGTTTGCTGGTCAGGATTAAGTTTTAGAATTTCATCCATAAGCATTAGCTTGTCTTATTTTAACCAAGCCACTTAGATACACCGTCAACACCACTCATCCGAAAGTGACACATCCAGTGCCTCCTCGAATTGTTCTAAGTCCATCCATCCACTTCTCGCAGTGAATATGCTCAAGCTGTCTCCTGAGACTGAACAAAACTTTAGCGTCGCTAGATATCTGAAAACTACAAACAGTCGCCACCGGAGTTCAGGTGTGCATTCGTCCTCTTTTTGAGCCTGTTTAATGAAGAAGTGACTCAAGCATTTTGTGTAGGTGATCATGGTTTTTGTTCAGGTATGATCCAAAATATTGTGCTGAACGCTTGCTTATATATTTTCATAGATTGAAGTAGACAAGAGAAGTAAAGTGCATTTAAATTTTGGTGGCGATTGGTTGCCGTTTCAGACGACAGAATTGACAAACCAAGTCATATCCTTGACTCCCCGCTGGAGGTAGACAGCTGAGATGTAAAAAATACACTGTTCATTTTGGACTTGTTTATCAGTCTACTCTGCTTGCATCAGCAAGTGTTCCCATCATTTAGATATCTCTCCTACCAGCAGGTTTTATATTCTTTCTCTGAGAAAGGGGAGGGAAAAAAAAGGACGTAATCGTTGGCAATGGCAGTTTATCCGCAAATTTAAGTGTCACATATTGATCAAAAATCATTGTCACTATAAATTATGTGGACGTGGGGAAAAATAGGGCTGTCAAAATTAAAGCGTTAACTCTGGAGATTAATCTTTTTTTTATTTTAACTCAGTTACCGCACTTACATTTACTGCAAAAATAATTTACATATATTGCACTATATTAGCTCTACATCTTTAGCACATCATCTCAGAACATAACATCATGCTCAAGTTACCACTGGGCCTTGCAGAAAAAAAAAAATGCCTGTCAAGATGTCTCCATTTAGATTGTATTCAAGAATCAAAGAAATCTATTAGAACAGTCTTTGAATTAAATATACGCAAAAAACAGGAGTTGAAAAATGTGATTAATCGCAATTAATCATGAAACATTTTTTGTGATTAATTAGTTACAAAATTTCATCATTTGACAACACTAATAAAAAATATGATAAACAGAGTGAACGATTTCGCTTGTTCGCTGCCTCTCTGCCCCTTTCCTCGTCTCTGTCACCTGCTCCCTAATTGTTTTGCCCTCACCTGTTTCTCATCTCCAATAAAGCCCTGCATAAATTCTCGTTTGCTTCGGACCCTGTTCTTTGCCTCACGCCTCTCCTTGATCATTTGTCAATCTGGATTAAATCTTTTGTTCCCTCACCGACTCTGAGTTGTGCATTTGAGTCTGAACTACCTGTGGCATGCTTTAAGTACCTGCTGCATCAATGTATTTTCTTCACATTCTCAAAAATAAAAACCTTTTGTGAAAATTTCTCGTACACAGGTTTATATCAATGAACTGGTAGAAAATAGGCTTTTGGGAAATATATAGCAAAGTTAATAAATGGAAAAAATTCAAAATAGCTCATTAGGTCCCTCATTTAAACCATGCAAACCTTGTTTTTTAAGAATCAGAATTGAGAGCTAATCGGAACTGTAATCTGAACCAGCCCTACCCGATACACTAGTAGTATTTATTTATTCATTTTTATATTTTATTGTTCTATCCATACATGTTTTATACTGTATTGTCACATTTAAAACATTTAAGCGGGAATAAGAGTCAGGTGACCGAATGAGTTGTGTTTCAATAACGTCTTAAAATAATTTCTAATATTTCTAGTATAGTACTAAATGCCATTTGCGGTTTATTTTTACCTTTATTTAACCACGTAGGTTAGCTGAAAACCGTTTCTCATTTACAATGATAAACTGGCCTAGAGGCAGCACAAGAGGCATTTACATAAAGGTGATAAGTGGAAAAAATGAATCCACCAACACATCCATCTGAATCAATTATCCTCAGGAGGTAGGAGCTTTTGTTATTTTCTGCTCAGCTGACGTGGGGGCGTTCACTCCAGCACCTGTTCCTGTCTTGTCGTCACGGCTGGAGAGACGCGCCCACCTGCCACGCACCTGTTGCCCATTGACATCCTGATTACTACGCTACTTAAACGCGCCGCGTTGACGTCTCAGCGTCGGATTATTCCTTGTGCTCATGTTCATGTCCCAAGTGTTTATTCTCGCGTTCTTGATACCTGCTTTACGTGTTTCTCGACCTCGTTTCCGATCATTGACTCCGCACCCAGCCTTTGTCCTTCTCGGCCGTGTTTGCTCGCCAATTGGTTTACCTTGCCCTTTTGTGGTAAGCGATTTTCGTTCGTTTTTTGTTCCTTGCGATTTCTGTTTTCTGCGTTGTTTTCCTGGTGTGAGTTTTCCACCAGCGATTTTTGTTGCATTTTCGGTACCGCATGATTGTTTGTATAGATCTGTTTTGTAAATAGCCTTCTTGGTTGGAATAATAAATTCCTTTATTACGAACCTCGCTTCTCTGTGCCTGCGTTTGTAGAGTCCAACCCTGCTTTTCAGGTGTCGTGCCAAAGTACTTACCCCCTGAAAAAATCTGTATCCCCTGTCGCGGGAGCGCGCACGCATTGACTGAAGGCGGCGCGATGTTACTACGTTTGTTTTCATTGAAAGGCACAAAGAATGTATGATTTTGTGTTTTTGATTTGCTGTAATTTAAACTAGGATTTCCATAAAAGTGGTAGTCTTCGTCGGTGTGGTTTTCAGCACACCATTCGCTACAATTTAACACGTAAAGTAAGAGTTTGACTGCGCCGAAATCGGGGGGGAATTACCTGCATTTGCATTAGTTACCAAAGAAATTTCGCAATCAATGAAGCTACCATACGGGAATTTCAGTGATTAAAACATGATGAAAAGGGGAGAGGATTAGTGAAGTGGGCTATATCGTGTTTCCAGCGAGATCAAATTTAGTGGCACTAATGCAAATGCAGGTAATTCCCCCCGATTTCGCTTCCTTTCACGTGTTCTTGAAATAATTTTAGCGAGCTCTTTTATTTCTGCATGAATTTGAAATGTCTTCTGTTCTTTTATTTTAAATGCTTTAAAATTTTGTACTCGCATTATATTTTATGTATGAATAAAGCTGCACTGTATATTATTCCAAATGTATTAAAAACAATTGTTTTTTTTTAATACAGCATACTGATGATTTTCAATCAAAAATATGGTAAAAGGAAAAAAATCAGGTTTAACTGAGAGGATTCTTTATATTATGTGTAATTAATCCAATCGATTTACTTCGAAGGGGGACAACAAAAAAATAATAGGTTTGCTTTGACTTAATAAATATTTATTGAAAGTAACACTTGCAGGTTAAACTCATTGAATATATTTTTTTACTTGATTGAAGCCTAAATATGGACTAAAAGATTGTCAATTTTTTTCCAAGTTTTCAAATTCTCTCTTACAGTGTAGGTGTTAGAAAAATACTAACCTAGTTTTCAGCCAGGAATAAATAGTTCTCTTTGATTCCCGTCTTCTTAATCAAATCAAATAGCAAACGCAATCCAACATAAAATTTTATGGATTCACTGTAGAGGGACTCTGTCTACTCACTTTCTCAGGTCAACAGTAGAAGGACCCACAGATTAACTTATCTACCTGAATCCAATTTTCATGTTCACTGACTTCAATGAGCACCATCATTTCAGGATCAGCCTTTGATAAACAAACCAAGCCCCCCCTTTAAAACCTCTGAAAGAAGAAAATGTTGCGTATTCTGAATAAATAATACATTTGGGGCACACCGTCATGATTCAATATATAGATTATAGAGATAGACAGATACTAAAGGATGTTCACAATATACTGTATCGTACATAAGTGTAAAAATATTGCAGTCAAATCCAAATCAAATTGTATGATCCCAGTGACTGCACATATGGAGTTCAGCAAAACCTGTTTTCGGGAGTTGAATCGGTTAGTTTAACAGTCTGATGGTGTCTTGGATAAAGCAATTGCAGAATTATATAGAACAGGCGCAAAGGTGAGAGGTGTGCCCCTTCTCATCTGACGCAACGAGTGAAGTGATAGTGGCCCTTCCTTTACAAGCTTTTGTGTGCTCTTTAACCTGGTGAGATCGTTCAGGATTTGCACCCCCTTGAAATGTTCTGCCGTGAACTATCTCCACATCAGTGTTTTTGAAGTTTGGTGGTGTCCGGTCAAATTCAACAATCATATCCCTTGTCTTGGTGCAATTGACGGATAGGTTTTCAGAACAGCACCACTCCACAAGTTGCAGCATTTTCCTTTTGTAGGTTTCCCCATCACTGTCTCTGATGAAGTCAGTTGTGTCGTCACCGTACCGTAAAGTTGTAGTGGGTTTCCTCCCACATTCCAAAAAAGTGCATAGCAGGTTAATTGGACACTCTGACTTCCCCTTAGGTGTGAATGTGAGTACGAATGGTTGTTTGACTATGTGTGCCCTCTGATTGGCTGACAACCTGTTCAGGGTTCACCCCGCCTACTGCCGGGATAGGCTCCAGCATACCTGCGACCATCATGAAGAGAAGCGGTTCAATTCATGGATGGATGGATTTTCAAAATCCTGTTAGATACAAGATGCAGGTATTAGAGCGATTGGGCAGTTTTAGGGATTTATTGTACAACCATTTGATTAGATGTAAACATTTGTTGGTGGTCAAAGGGGATCCGTGGGCTGAGTCCAGGTTGCCGGGAGCCGCAGACGAGCAGTTGCGCAGAGAGCAAGTCTGGGTTGGCAGAGATGAGGAGACAAGCAAGTTTACAAGTGGCAAACGCAATGGCCGAGCTGGGGCAAGGAGTAATGGCAGGTTAAGATTATGTTCAAAAAGTGTTTCAGTAGTTCAGTTGGCTAAGTGGCTAGCTATAGGAACTCGACATAGAGCTAAGACTATCAGGGGATGATTTTGCGTCCCAGAGCGGCTTACGAACTGACAGCAGTAATCTGAAAGATAAGATGCAGCTTCTTGTTACTCACAAACACACACAAGGGCAAGGCTCAGGTTGCTGATACAGCAGACCTGATATCGTCATACAAATGCAAGCATAAATCACATGTTTACGAGAACTGCATGTCACACAGATGTAAAATGGCTGTACTGATGAAATGGAGTAGCACATGTAAACACCAGGTCGGAATAATAGAAACGTAATGCGAATAGTTGACAAATGATCTTCAAGCTAAATGACTTTAATCACCATTTTAAAAAAATGACTGCCTGTAAACCTCGCAACTGAGATTTCTTTATGAGGAAAAACACAGCTCGTTCTGCAGTAGAGGGAGGTTCCACAGGAGGTAGTTTGTTCACCAGTACTCAGGCATGATGGTATCAACAGCTGAGTCCACCAACAGCATGCACACATAACTGCTCCTCTGCTCAAGATGGGACAGACTCTAGCACAGGGGTCTTCAATCCTGTTCCTCGAAGTATGTTGAACTGCCTATTTTCAGAATGCCCTTTATTGTCATTGTACTCAGTGTACAACGAGATTGGAGTGCTCCTCTCTACAGTGCAATATAACAAATAATTTTACTAAATATCAATATCACTTAAAATCATTAAAGATTAACTAATTAAATAAAAAAATGAAATTAAATAAATAAATAAAACACATTATATTGCAGTTCTGCAAGGTAAGGGTAGTTGTGTGTGAGAGTTCAGCATGGAGATGGCTCTCGGGAATTAACTGTTTTTTTAGTCGGTTAGTCTTTGTCTTGGTGCGCCTGCCAGAGGGCAACGGGTCAAAGAGGCGGGAGTTCGGGTGAGTATTGTCCTTGATGATCTTGAGAGCTCTGCCAGACATAACTGATTATTTGATCATTTAAATCTGATGTGTTGCAACAGGGAGAGATGAAAAACAGACGGGATAAAAGCCCTCGGGGAACAAGATTGGAGGCCCTTGCTCTAGTGGGTTGCAGAGAAGATAGCATATTCTGTGGAGTAGAAAGCTGACTGAAGGGGATCAAATGAAGTGGAAAGATGTGCTTCTGATGGGGATCGGGGCTAGTGGGTGATCGTCATTGAGACTAGAGATGGTGGTCATTTTCGACACCGGAACTATGGTAAACGTGTTAGCACTTGTAAGAATATCAACATCATCAGGATCTGCTGATTTCCAGAACCCTAAATTTTTATGGGTTCGCCAGATGTCAGTTATCTTAAGCTTGAAGGCTTGCTCATCAGAGCAAGACATGGACGACCTCCCCTTGATGTTATTTAGTACCTCAAATGAGGCAATTAGCGATTGTCCAGTTTTTCTAGGAATGTGTCCTTTTTCTACGGTAGTTGAGACACTATGTCATCTTGGACTGGATTCTTTGCCACATTTGCAAGGTGATCGTGGAGTCCTGAAAAAACCCCTGAATTTTCTGGTTGTGGGCTCCAACTCTCGATTTAAATGCAGCATTTCGTGCCCTCAGCATGCTGATGCACAATGTTCGTCATCCAGCGTTTCTGGTTCACCCTCACAGTGATGGTTCTGGTCTCACAGATTCCTCCTTACCTTTCTTGCTATGCACACAGAACACAGAAGTAGCATATTCCTCTATGTGGAGAGTTGTGGTAGCTTCTTTGAACATGGCCCAATCAGAAGGAGCTGAACCGAAAGCCAAAGCTCTCAATTTACCGGTCGAGCTGCCTTCCTACTACCACATTTGGTCATGAGCTGTGGGTCATGACCGTAAGAACAAGCTCACGATACAATTGAATACAATAATAAAAGGCTTTTATCCTTCTCCAATGTCAACACCTATGTCAAATAAGAAAATACAAAGTTAAAAATGAAAATGATCAAGGATAAAATACAAACAGACGAAAACTTGTAATGTTTGTCTTTGCTCTGATACACCTCCATGAGGGCAACAGGTCACTCTCAGGCTAAGAGCTGTCCTTGATGTTTGCTTTCTCACATGAATGTGTACTAAATGTTCCGCAAGGGTTGCGAGTGGGCAGGCAATGATCTTCTATGCTACATTAACTACTCTCTGTAGCCTCTCCTTGTCCGCCATGGTACAGCTGCCGTACCATACTGTAATGGAGTCAGTGACATGTGGTGAGGTTGATGGCTGGTGAGGCACTGAGTCCTCTGGAGTTTGATATCAAAATGTATAAAACCAAGATCATACTATACAGAATATTAATCAGAATGCTGTGTTTAGACAAGTGGGGCCGCATAGAACATATAATAAAGAAAATCTTTGGGTTTACTTTCTCTTTCATTGAAACATTTGTGTTCAAGGCTATCAATTATGCTTCAATAAATTGCATACTGTCCAAAAATGGGATTGGAACAAAAACAACATATATTACTGCTGGCGGCACGGTTCCAAAAAGCACATCTCACAAATTTTCATTAAAAAAAACAAAAACTGAAAAAAAAAACATTTACATTTACTTTTTTTTCTTGCACCTGACAAGTAGTCCATATTTATAAAAAATAAAATAAAACTAATACTAAAACTAATCAAACTAAACTCAAACGAAGTATTAAAATATAAAATAAAAACAAACTTTCTCGAAAAACCAATTAAAACACTAACTAATACGAACTGAATTCAAAAGTCAAAACAAAATTCAAAATAACGATATTGAAAAATCTAAAACAATTCTCAACCCTTGGCTTGAGGTTTGTGGAACTGAATATGTTAGACTTCTTCTCAGGAGCGACCAAGTTAGATATTGGAAATGAGCTCATCAGAGGGACAGCAAAGTTTACAAGTTATTTGTATAAGGATGATGAGAAGTGAGCAGTTGGAGTTTGAGAGGAGTATGCAGATGATCTGCTTCGATGGAAAAAGATGACATGCTGTGGCGCCCCCTAACAGTGCAAGCTGAGAGGAATTGAAGACTGTCAAGTCATAATGAATTTTCTGGCAAACAGGACAAAAAAGTATGTATTTGTTGTCATGCAAACGCCCTTTTTCAAAGCAACATTCACAACCTTGGCGGGCAACCAAACACAGTTTTGCGATCTTGATTAACAGCCAAGGACAAAACAAAACAGCATGTGTGAAAGTCACACCTGTTTGAACTGTAAAGGGCTCAATCTTAGGACTCAGTTAACTGGAACTGGCTGTAATGCAATGCCATTACAGTAGAAAACAGGTCAGGCCAGCTGTGGCACGGTTCAAAGTGGTGAGCTGGAGTTCTTTTACCTCGCTAAACTAAATGATGCCTGAAAAAATAGAGTACAAAGTCCTTTGTTTGACCTTCTGTGTAGAGAAACAAAAATGCCAACCTCAATGCCATAAATGAGACTTTGAATTTGATGAGAAACAAAGTCATTAACACTTTTACATTTGAACAAATTGTTCAAACCAAATGCTGATTCGGAATCCATTTGATGTGCTGTTGTGAAATTGGAACAGCCACCCGTGTCTCCCAACACAGTTTACAGAGCATGGAGGAGATACCAGGCCACAGGCCAGTATAGTGAGAAATGTGGACGGGGCCACACCCAGCATCAGCTCAAACGGTCAGGGAAAGACTCCACAAGGGGATTGGGGGGAATGTGAGGCCCTGACGTCCATCACTTAGACCAGAGGTAGTCAATTAAAAGTCACAGAGGTCCACGACGAAATTTTCTTCCAATTAAAAGGTCCGAACCAAAGTCCAACTTCCCTTAATGTCTAGCCGATGTTCACATTTTGATATAGTTTCAATATTTAGTCATTTTCAACAGAGCACACTTATATACTAAATATTTAGCAATGTTCCCATTAAACACCTTTGCCAGTCAAACAAATATAAGGCGTTTATTTCACATTCAAGAAAATGTGGCCCCAGAAACTTAAGGGTGCCACTTCCAGAAAAAAACTGTAAAATATCTCCTGCAGAAATATATCAAGTGCGAAGCATTGAGTTAACATCTTTTACCTTTTTTTCTTAAATCAAAGAGTTATCAGCCTAAAAAAAACAAGTCAACCAGGTCAACATGTTCAGTACACAATCAATAAAAATGGTTGTCCTCATGAAAAACTAATTCAAAATGAGCTTTGACACCACTTTTTCTTTTGAATATTTTTTTAACTTCTCTTAAAAAGCTGCCTTCAGGTCAGGCGACAAAGCCCAGTACAGGGTGGCTCGTGCTGACCTGAGCAAAGGCATCAAGCTAGCCAAGGCAACCTACAAGGGGAGGCTGGAGGCCCACCTTGCCAGTAACAGGCCACGGGAGGTGTGGCAGGGTCTACGGAGCATCACCAACTTCCGTGGCAGCAGCACGACCTCTGTAGACCCGAGTGCATCGCTGGCAGAGGAGCTTAACTGCTTCTTCGCTCGCTTTGACTCGCCCCAACCGTCACACCCCCGCACTTCAAGCTCCAACTCCCCCCCACTCATCGTAGAGGAACACGATGTGAGGCGCGCGCTCCTGGCGGTCAACCCCAGGAAAGCTACTGGACCCGACGGAATACCAGGCAAGGTCCTCAGAGCATGTGCCCACCAACTGTCACATGTTTTCTGCAGGATCTTCAACCGCTCCCTGGCTCAGGCAGTCATCCCCTCCTGCTTGAAAACTTCCACCATTATTCCTGTCCCCAAAAAGTCACCAGCCGTCCACCTGAATGACTACCGTCCTGTTGCTCTCACACCAGTCATTATGAAGTGCTTCGAGAGGCTGGTTCTCCAGCACATCAGGGACTGCCTTCCTCCCACTCTGGACCCCTACCAGTTTGCATACCGGGCTAACAGATCCACTGAGGACGCCATCGACACTGCTCTGCATGTTGTACTGGGCCACCTGGAACAACAGCGGAGCTATGCAAGGATGCTCTTTGTGGACTACAGCTCGGCATTCAACACGATCATCCCAGACATCCTCGTCGCCAAACTGGACACTCTCGGCCTCCCTGCCCTCACACGCATCTGGATTAAGGACTTTCTGACCAACAGACCACAGACTGTGTTGCTCGGCCCCTACACGTCCTCCACCCTCATGCTGAGCACCGGTTCCCCCCAAGGATGCGTGCTGAGCCCTCTCCTGTACGCCCTCTACACCTACGACTGCAGCCCGGCCCACGGCAACAACACCATCGTCAAGTTTGCTGACGACACGACAGTGGTCGGTCTGATCTCGGAAGGTGACGAGACAGCCTACAGAGAGGAGGTAGGGAGACTGACAACTTGGTGCAAGGACAACAGACTGCACCTTAACTCTGCTAAAACAAAGGAGATTGTCGTCGACTTCAGGAGGAACAAGACGCTGCCGCCCCCCCTCTGCATCGAAGGCGTGTGTGTGGAGAGGGTCCACACGTTCAAGTTCCTGGGAGTACAGATCTCCGATGACCTTTCTTGGAGTCACAACACCACAGCAGTGGTAAAGAAGGTCCGCCAACGTCTGCACTTCCTGAGAGTCCTCAGGAAATTCAACCTGGACAGGAAGCTGCTGCTGGCCTTCTACCACTCGTCCATCGAGAGCCTGCTGACGTACTGTGTCTCCACCTGGTACAGCGGCTGCACTGAGGCGGACAGAGTGAGGCTCCAGAGGACAGTCAAAACAGCGCAAAGGATTATTGGCTGCCCTCTCCCCCCACTGTCGGACATCTACACCGCCCGGTGCCTCAGAAGGGCTCTCAACATCGTCAATGACAATACCCACCCAAACTCACACCTGTTCGACCTGTTGCCCTCTGGCAGGCGCTACAGATGCATCAAATCAAGGACCAATAGACTGAGAAACAGTTTCTTTCCGAGAGCCATCTCCATACTGAACTCTCACACACACACGAGACCACCCTAACCTCGCAAAACAGCATTGTGATGTGTTTCTATATGCCCTATTCAGTACTGAATTCCATTGCACTGTCTTCTTTATTTATCTAATTTATATATTTGTCTGTATTATTGTTGTATTGCACTGGAGAGGGGAGCCCTCTAATCTCGTTGCACACTTGAGTACAATGACAATAAAGGGATTTCTATTCTATTCTATTCTATTTCTATTAATGAGAAAAATGAGTTTGTGACTGCCCTGCCAGTGACTTAAATCTGGGTTGGATCGAAGTCAGGGCCATTGGGATTTTGTAGATTATTTCACACATTTGGGTTTTGTGTTTTCCTTTAAATAATGTTTGTGCAACCACATTTAAGCACTCCTTCACAACTTCCCCATCACTGAATGTTTTCGTTAACTTTTAGTGAACATTCGTTTGCATGCCGCTGGGCTGTAAACGAAAATGTAAAAATCTGTTGTACTGCACTCGAAGTTCGATGTTTTTGCCTGCGCTCACCTCAAACGTCAGCGGATAACTTTGCACAAAAGGGCGGTGCTTTGTTTCGTAGTGCCGCTTCGCAATGTTGCGACGGTTTCGGAGCATATGATGCACACTGGTTTTGAATTGGCTGCAGCCAGAACGCAACTAAATTTCTCCGTCCATTCATTTAAAACAAGACGCATCGACCTCGCTAACTTTTTAGCAAGGCATACTGTCAGCAGCAATCTCTTCCGGTCTGCTGCGCAATTGGCAGTGGATCGTAAACAAAAGATTTGATTGGCTCAAATCAGTGACGCCTTTTCCGTATTTACTAGAATTGCAGCGCCAACTTTTGCGAATGCGCCCTGAAAAAAAAATCATCGTAGATTGGCCATGGGTCCGGTCCGAACCATCCCGCGGTCCGGATCCATTTGGTGATGCCTGCCTTAGACCTTGATCCAATTGTGCCCGAGTCTCGTTCCAAACACCAATTCTCTGTTCGGCCAGAGACAGTCCAGGATCTGATTGATGCTTTAATCCAGGTCAGGAGACAATTTGCCACTTTAGCTTGTCCTGACATTGTTAGACTTGTCCCAAGTAATTTCCACCAAAGCTGGATGTCCCGGTATCCTGAGTTTCCACTTTTATTTATTATTATTTTTATTTATTATTATTTTATATATTTATAAATTTATATTTATTATTAGCATTCCACTGTGCAATAAAAAAATCAACTCGAACATTTCCTTGATGTCTATTATTTATTATTATACAGATTCTCATAATCTGTTTTGGTTGATTTGGAGTTTGGGGTTTAGTTTCAGGCTTTCCTTGTGTTTCTTTGTGTCGTGTTGGTTTGTTGTGTGCACCTGTGCTTGTCATCCCAGGTGTCACTCAATCAGATCTCTGCAATCCTTTGAGCTTGTGCAGGTGTTCCTCGTTGTCTCGTTAATTTCCTTGGATTTAGTTCCCTATTTCCTTTCAGTTCTTGTCTGGTTCTGTCTGTCAGTTGTCCATGTCTGCTCTCGTAAATCAAGTGGAGTCTGTTTGTTTTTTGGTCGTCTAGTCAAGTCCAAGTCCTTCTCTTCGATTGTTTGTTCGCTACTTTGATCCATATTGTTTTGCACTTCAGTATTTTTGATTTTCCAAGTTCCTTGTTTGCCTTTTGGTTTTGTTTTCATTAAATTACTCCTGACTTGCTTTTTTTTAGCTCCTGTGTTTTTTGTGTTGGCAGTCATTGTTGTTTTGTGTTTTGTTTTGTTTATGCTCACTTTCCACGACTCTCAAAAAACAACCTTGCTAAATTGGATATTGTTAGTTGTTACATATATGCAACATAGGGATTTGATTTTATTACACGACGGACGTGATAACGTGATAACCAGGAGTATGCAGCGGTTTGCAAATAACGATGAGAAATTTCCAATTCAAATGATTTCCTGCATCAATCCCCTTCCACACCTAAAATAAATAATACATAAATGTATATGTTTTTGCCCGTCCTTGAACAAAGAATGCTTTTATTTTTTTACTCGGGCACTTCACCCTTTCCATTGACTGAGTAGTGAATTAACAGAAACTAATCTCCTTTTGCCTGTTCTTTCATTGTGTGCAGGATCCCTGACAGTCTGACAGTGGCTGCTATTTTCTCCTTGAAGCGGACACATGCATTTCCAGGACATTACAAGCACTGAATGATGTCTAACCTTAACCAGGCAGTTGAATGGCAGGCAACCTGAAGGCTTCAGATGGCTGCCTTGCTTCTGGTAATTAATGAATCTGCATCAAATGTGCTCGTTGCAGAGAAGCTCGACTGGCCTGTCAGTGTCCATTACCCACCAAGTCAGTGTCTTGCACACCACTGGCAGTTTTAGATCAATTTTACTTGGAGGGCCGGGCTGTGGCCAAGGGTTTTGTCAGAAGGGCACTCACACACACACACTCTCATTCAGTATTGTCTAAAAGGCGCCACTGTGTTAATTTATCAATGCTATTATGTGAATTTATTCGCTTAAGTTTAATCCCACTCTATGTAGTCACAATATATCAAGTCAGCATGTGATTCAATCTTAGCAATGAGCCAATGTAACGAGCCTTACAAGCCACATTAAATCAGCTTTATTTATAAAGCAAATTTCACACACAAGGCAACTCAATATGTTTCACATAATCAAAGAGACAACACTTAAAAGCATCTACAAACAACTAACAACATACAGAAGCAAAACAGAGCAAAGATAAATAGATTGCCAAAATTCAAAGACCATACATTTTCTGCATTTAAGCACATTAAAATAAGCCTTTAAAAACATTTAAAACATAAAGTAAATAATTTAAAGTATGTTTCTAAAATTCATTAATAACATAGTAATGACTAATTTATAATATGACAGAACTTGCTTGAGGGTGAATTTGTTTTTACAATCGCCAGTGATAAGAAAAATAGAGACTTTCTGATCCAACCAATATTGGCCAGAGAAATAAAGAAAACTGTTTCCTGGCAACCATAACAACACAATCTACTTCCCCTCACTGTCCCTCCCATGTGCCATTTAAGTGCACACCTTTGACAGTTGAAAACGTGCTTCTGATTTATTATAAACGCAGAGCATCTGTTCGTATGTTCTTCACCAGAATTGTTTCAATTCCCATTTGATTGCATCCATTTACTATACTGAAAAAAGAAAATGTGGTTACATATATTGAACATCATTCCCGAAGAGTTTTGAGGATAATATTCCTTCAAAGTGTGGCATCACTAATGTGTATGTTGAATGAAATGGTCCTTGCTGAATGCTTTGCCGTTTGCCTGCGCGTCGTGATTTGCTAACGACTTTCCCTCCTCCTCCTTCGCTAAGCTTTTTGCCTGCTTCTTGGTACTCTCGCTTCACTCTGCGCTTTACCACCTTGGTCTGCGTCGCCTTGAGTTTTTTGTTTGGTGTGCATCAGTCTAAGTCTTGTTAATTTCATCTGGTTTGTTATTTCTGGTTATGATGATATTTTGTTTCACAGACTTTTAAATTAACGGTGCTCCAGTTATCAATGAGATATTGTGTGTTTTTTAACCTCTGTTAACTTCTTGGTTGTGTGTAATTCAGCTATTACCATTCTGCTGTCCTTTTCAAGTGTTGAAGGTCGCGTTGGTGGTGGTGTGATGTGCATCCACTGTTTTTTAGTTTCTTCATCAATGTGTTCTCGTGCATGTGTGCTTGTCCCATGTGACTGTTATGACCTTATTTGTTTGAAATCCCTCTCCCCTGGTTATCGACCCAGCGCTTGGTAAGCGTCAGCAATGACACGGTTGCCCTTTTATTCAAATCCTTGCCAATGTTGAAGTGCCTTGTTTTACTTGATATGTGATAGCTTGATTTAGATGCTTAGAATTGTCTCCTGCCTCATTGGTGGATTTAAAATGGATGGCTTATTGGTTAAGTGAAAGCCGACTATTTCCTGAGGTGACTTTGTTTGGCTTTTTATTTACATAGTTCCATCACATTAACTATTTACTCCTTTCCACTCAATGCTAGATCTTAACACCACTGCACAGAATACCACTATTCTTCATTACTTAATAGAATATTTTCTTGACATTTTTATGCACATATTAAGTAGATCCATTGTATCGAAATTGCTACGCTCTTGCCGGTGACATTTACACACATTTATTCAGATTAAAAACCTGATCGTATTAAAATGCTTCATGTACCCTCCCCATTAGGAATATTTTGATCTTTCAAGATTATATTTCGAACAAGATGGGTGGTTTACGTCAATTAATAATCCAATCGGCGCATGTGAAAAGACTTATTCTGAAATTTCAGAAAAATTGGTCTGTGACGTCAAAATATGCATATCTGTTATTTGCAGAAATGAGTAGAAGCAGAGCGAGCGAATCATATGACAAGCTGAACCGAAAAGTGCGGTCTGGATTCTGGAGGATTCATTGCAGATCCATTTGGAAGTGTTAACTCGACGTAACAGTGCAAATGGGAACAATTAAATAAAATATACAATAAAAATAACACCAACCTCTAAAGTACAAGTGGATGGAGCAATGTTTTGTGGACACACTTCTTTTTCTTCTTCTGCTATTATTTCCGACATATTTGGTCAATAATCACATTTCAAAATAATATGTTCCGATAGAAAGTGTGATGCATGAACACACAAATCCTAATCCGATCAATATTTTTAGTCTCAATGAAAACAGCGTGTCCCATCATAATTTATGAACTTTGATCAGATTAAAGAAATGTTCTCAAACCACAATTTAAAATGCAGTAATAAGGATTGCATTGAAGTTGGTTGATTATTATTATTTATTTTTTTTAATTTTATTTATTTATTTTTTTCATAGGCGAATGACGGGTCAAATTTGGATTTCCACTAAATGGCAAATACGTCAAATTAGTTTGTGGAAACATTCATGGTTCCACAAGCCACCAAACCATTCCTCATTTCATTTTAAGCTGCAAGCACCTTGTTCGACACTCCATTCTGACTTCACCTTGCCTGCAAGCGAGAAAAGATGACTGTAATATGAATTTAAATAAAATGCAAAACAAAGGCTTGATCCTATATTTTTAAGGCAAATAAAAAGTAATTTCAGTGTTATTAACTGTTGACCGGTTATTTGACTGTTTCAATAATAAGTTCTGTTCAGTTTTCCATTTTCTTTATTTTCCAACCACAAGGATGCTTCTTTTAAAAAGAATCTACATATTCTATATGATTGTGCACGCCAGCATTGTGACTACAAGAAACTAAATGATTCCGTCAAATCATGAAGAAAATGTTAATGAGGCTTTCACTAATTTTATGTAAGGATTACATCACAAATACAAAAAGACGTTTGGCACATAAAACATATTAGCGCTCATTGCATTTGGATGTTTGTCTTCTAGGAGAAAAGTGAAGAGAAATTGTTTGTTTGTTGTAATATCAATAAAGGACCAGTGAGTGGGAGAGGACAGATGGAACGAGCAAACAAGGGTGTGACACTCAAACATAGTGAAAGATAGAGCTTAGAGTACTGTATTGTGTCCAGACAGCGGGGCTAAATCTGGCTCTGGCTGCATGCTGTTCCTGCGATTAGCGTTCCAGCTGGCAGGTTGGGAAGAGTGAGCAGCCAGACCACTGCAGCCTGCTGCACGGATCTCAGAGTTGGGGGGGGGGGGGGGGGGCTGTTCCTTTTCAATTGGCAACAAGACATATTATGTTCTTGTTGCTCGGTTCACCATTCAAGGCCCAGAGGAATCAAACATCTGCACCTTATGCTTCATGGATATACAATATACCTACTGTCAGTCCTGAAGTTGTATTAATTAATAATATTTACTTTGTTTTGCACTTTATTCAGATAATGCTGGAAGCTTTTCTCAAAACCTTTCAAGTTCCAGAAAAATAAATTAAATTACAGTATTTCCTACACAGCAAATCTGTCAGCGTTAATTTTGCAGTGTTCGGTGAACTCTGCAATAAGCAGTGTTGTTAATAAATGTTCCACTGTCTGAGTAAATTTCCTTTAGTGTTGGAGTGGATGCTTGGTGTAAATCTGAATAGAACTCCCTAGTGTTAAATTGCCTACACCCTCAATTCCAGCGAAGAAGCGTTTTTTTTTTTTTTTCATTTTTATTTTTTTTTTAACGATGCCATCGTACCGCCATTGCACAATTAGATTTGATAAATGCAGATTTTTAGCTTGATAAATACCTGATGTACAACAATAATTTTACATGATGCCCCATTAAAGAATTGCTCATTCTGACTGACGGTAAAGATGTGAATTTTGGATAGCGAGTGTAGGATTACTTCCACTGTCATGGGTATTTAAATCTTTTGCAAATATCTCTATTTTGTTGGTAGCATCTGCTCTCTTTTAAACTTACACGTATGAATGGTAAAAAAAAATAATATAAAAATTCAGTGGTGCACTTTAGATTTTGCATCATTTGTGCTATCTTAAATTAAGCTAGGATACTGTTGTAACGTGCTGTGAGAATAATGAATTATTCTTTTTTTTTCTTCTAACGCTTACACTCTCTGACAGTTAACCTAGTGGTATTGTCGTGTTTTTGCCATATATAAAATTTTGAATTTTTCCTCAAACTTATCACGGACAAAAACATTTTTTTTTTTTTTTAAATGCATACAATTATTTCATTTTCATTCAAAATGAATTGTTCTATTAGAAACATTCACATAATTAATGTTGAAGTTATGTTTTTAAGATCTTATTGGGTATATTTTGTAGTACGTTGGTAACAATGAATTTATATTCCTAACAACCCGTGAATTTTGATGAGGAAAGAAGCTGATTGACCAAGGTGGAACTTCAGTCATTTAATCACTAAAAGACAACTCTCTGAAGAGAGAGTTTGGCTCTCCTCTTCAATTGCTCAATAACAAAAAAATAAGTAAACCATGAAGTGAAATATTATAAACCAAATTTCAGCATGCGTAGCAAAAAAAAAAAAAAATGCTTACGACTGTTTTGCAAACATTTGACACTCTCAGCAAAAAATTTGATTTGCAAGGGCCAAGTTCAAAATTTCCTTGCGACAGGATAAAAGTGTTCGCTCTGACGTTGGCTCTGACGAAAGCCCAATTTCGCTACATTTGGTGACATACGGGCTTAAAATGGTACTGGATGTATGAACACAGAATGTAAGTGCAAATACCAAAAGAATTGTTTCATGATGTGTGCAGTTCTTTTCCTTTGCATTGTCAGCAGTGCCTGGACGAGAACGGGCGTCAGTTTGAGAACAAGTGGTGACGAAACAATAAAATCATTATTTATAAATTCGGACGGTGGACGACTGGTTAGCATGATGGCCTCACAGTACAGAGGTCGTGGGATCGATTCCGGCTCTGGCATCCCTGTTTGAAATTGGCATGTTATCCCCCTGTCTGCGTGGATTTTCTCCGGGTAACATGAATGGAGGTTGATTGAACACTCAAAATTGTGAGGCGTGAGAGCGGCTGGTTGTTTGTCTCAGTGTGCCCTGCCATTGGCTGGCAATCAGTTTAGGGTGTACCCTGCCTACTGCCTTGAAGACAGCTGGGAAAGATCTTTGGGAGGTGCTCTGGAGTGAAAACATGCGTACAGAATGCTAACACTGACATGATTTATCACCGTCACACCCTGATGTCCGCTGTCTCCACCCAAAGTGCGTACATTTCGTGAAAGTGCATAACTGACGCAATTATGTCAACTCTCCACACCTCTTCTGACTTGGGCATCAGGGAGAATATGCCTCGTATTTAGTCCACCTGGGGATTGAAATCACTCTTGAAAAATTGTCAACCTTCACTGACTTCTTTGCTCTAATCCAGGGATGGGCCACAATGGGTTTTAAAATTTGACAGAGGGGCCGGACCAGGAGCAGATGGATGGAGTGTTTTGGTAACCTCATCTCATAGGAGAAAAAAATACATTTAATTTTAAATGAAAGTGAACAAAAGCTTTACAACGATATATATGTCTTTGAAAAAGCACAGTATTTTGAAAATAAAATATTAACAAGGTTTATTCATTTATTTTTTTTTCAAGTTCGCCGGGCCGGATTAAAACCTTTAAGGCGCCGCATGTGGCCCCTGGGCCGTAGTTTGCCCACACCTGACCAAAGCCTTTCTTATGCTATCCTAATGCTGCAGTGAAGACCGAACAGGAGCTGAGCTTTTCTGGTGACGTGTTTGCCTACAGAAGGAATGCAGTTTGTGAGGTCGCGTGCCGGGCTGGGCGGTTGAAGAATTTTGGAGGGAAAACTTTTCTTCCGTGCCCATTTTGCCTCTCACTTATCAAAGAGTGATTCTAACTAAGATTTGTGCCGAAATTGGCGTACAGAGAAAATTAGACCCATCAAACCTTGCATACGCACTGCTGGACATTTTTCCTTAATCAGACTTCTATTTGGAAATGTGCGCATGTGGATCCCACCATAATTAATTATATATGATCAATGGGAAGCAAGGAAATTAGTATAAATGAGCTATGCAGGCCAATGTTTCATGAAGCGTGAAACATAGCGACGGCAGTGAAAATGACGAGGAAGAGAAATTTCAGAGAGTGATATTGAGAAACTCAAGTGGAGTGTAGGAAGGGCGTGCTGTTCCGTGGCCTTTGAAGCGACACGTCCAAATAACGAAAGAGCACAGTGTGGCAGGAGATCACTTCTGCGGTGAACTAATGCGGTTCAGCACATACGAGCTGAAAGGGGCACGAAAATAAGAATTGTGGCTCATCGCCGAAGTGTTGCTGCTACGGGTGGGGGCAAGAGCGCACACGCGATGAACCAACGGGACTTGCAAATGTCCTCCCTTCTCAGAGACGTAACCGTGTCTGGTATTATGTCAGAGAAGGAGGGAAACAGACATGGCTGAGAGTCAACAAAACAAACTCAGTAAATTATACCATTCGAACTTTATTTGCATTAAAGAAATATAAATAAATATATTAAAAAATACTTTAGTTCCATTGGATTATATATATATATATATTTTTTTTTATAATGCCGTTGTTTCAATGAATGCAATCAATTGTGCTGATTACATTTGGGAGACCAGACATTACAGTAAATTGCATTTTTATTTTGGCCTGCTCTCCCTCAGCGTACGGAAACCCGATGCATCTACTACTCATATTGATAATGCCATCTAAAACAGCAGGCAGTATTGTAGATCTAAAGCATTAGTATTATATTAGCTCAAAGGATTTGAGGCAGCGGGTAAATATTGTAAATAATATAACACATACCCGTGGGAGCCAATTTAGCAAATAGATCCAAGAGTATGGCTGTTGGGAATCTAAATCTGCTTTTGAGGCCGTCATCATCATGGGCCAGGAAGTCGGTTCCTAAAACCTTGCTCCCTCCTGATGCTTGCTGGCTTGCCATCCACTACGTCATGTTGCAATGCCAGGAGTGCCATCTTGCTATATTATGTACGGATGTCACCACAGTATTTATATGCTTGTACGGCAATCACGCTGATGATTCACAGCATGACGTCATGTCAATCAGATCCATCTCAATTCATTGATTGAGCAAAAAAATAAAAAATAAATAGACCCGCACAGATACACACAGAATGGACTTTGGAAAATTCGTAGCACCGGACCGGGCCAAAGTTGAGATGTCCAGTAGTCTAAGGTCCCTATGGTGTGTCCCACAAAGACATGGAAGTAGGGGAGCGGGCGTGGCCATATTTGTCATTCTCGATGGATGTTTTGAACGTCGTTAGAAAATGAATGGATAGATCTCTTTTCTTTGAATCACAGCCAACAAAAATCTAATTGCATTTATAAATAATTTTTTAGTTTGTAAGAAAAATGCTGCTATTTCTTTTGAATGGGACGATATTGTGTCATTTATTATTTTATGTAAATGATTCATTGCTGAAAATTTCCTTGTGTTTCAATTTTGAAAAGCATTTGCAGTGTTCTTGATACATTTGGATTTTTCAGTTGGACAGATGTTTTGGCTCAACTGTAAATGGTATATGACTTGTTTGAAAATATATCCTTGATTCGGAACCTCACATGAAAAGGTCAGTGCACACGTAACTTGAATACTGCATTTCATTCAAATGGATTTTCTTGAAGTTTTTATATATTGAATTTCATTTTAATGGTACTAATGAGTGTTGGATTAGATTAGGGCACTTTTTGCAGAAAAAAAAAATTTGACCGACTGAGATGCCATCCTGATTTAGCTTAACCAGCATCATGGCCTTTATTGTTGTGCAATTATATTTTCTTATCAATATCAAAAAGCACAAGTAGATTCACTCACCCGTCTGACACTAGGAAGTAAATGGAGAAAAATCCACCAATGCCAACTCACGACCTGCGCCATAACATCAAAAGTGATTTTTGCATCCTTATCAATCTTTGAGTGGAGTCATGACTGGTAATTGTTCACCGTGATTACATAGTTTTTTTCTTTTATTATATTCACACCTTGTAAGAATACTGAATACCATCTCCATCCGCAGTGTGTGTATGACTGAGGAAGTCAATGAAGGAAGACAGAGAGTGCAATAGGGTAGTGGTTCTTAAACCTTCTACAAGTGCCACCTCAAAATGGTTCCCCAAGTACCACAATCGTGACCAACTTTATGATACAATAGCACAGAAAAATGTTCACGATCTTAAATGAGACAAAGGCTTTATTCGCGGTTTACAGGGACAGGAACACTATTGTTGTCCTTAAATTCAAAATTTCAGCTTTACACTTGGTTGAAGAAGTAAAACTGGCATTTTTTTCCCATTTAACTAGCAAAGCTCCAACATATTGCAGAATTTTTTTCCAGGGAGACAAAACTTTCTGATCTCCATTCCTGAAGCTGGAATGGTGATCAGTCCTTTTTTCATTCAGAAAAGGTATAATATACAGTAGTGAAAAAATGGAATTGAAAGCAATGTAATTTAGACCTGAGAAAATGTGTACAGTATTTGCCCTTGTGGCATTAACCGTGTTCATACTTAAGTTATTGCTTTGTTTGCAGACTTGGTGAGCATTTCTGAGAAAGGTCTGATTGTGTGCCCACGAGCCTTCCAGATGCGTTTTGGCGCTAAGGCTAAGTCTTTTCCACTGTGTTTGAAGAGACTCAAGCCCAGATGGTTAGTATTGCTGCCAGATCAATTACCAACAGCTCACCAGCCGAGCAAGCAGAGAGAACACGGCATTTTGCTTCAAGCACAAATAGAATGGATCCTTCTTTTCAACTACATGTCGTCATAGCATGCTGTGACATCAAGAACTCTCTAACTTAATGCTACACAGTGCACTAAGTGGGATATTGCCACTTGATTCCCAGCTGCATTTTTATGGCTTTTATGGAATCCAAGCATGCATAATGGAATGAAGTAAACAGCTGTGAATAATGTCTAATAAACTCGTTGCCGAAAGCAAAATGTAACGGCAATAGTGAACTATTTTGGGTGGCCCAAAAATTCCAACAGACAAAAACACATGAAACAGATGTGTTATCCATAATGACTGATTCGATTGAAAAGATAATACAATAATTGCATGGCCTGTAACCAACCCAACTATTTGAATTGAACCAAATAAATATTGGATATCTATAACCATTCAACTTCTTTGCATGGCCAACGGCTGCTCAACTCTATCCCATTCTGTTACATCATTCATCCATTTTATAACGATTATTAGGTTCACAGGCAGAGGCAGCGGAACGAGGTGTGGTCACTGTTTTCGGGTCAGTTTGGTACACTTGAATGTGTTATTTATTTATTTTTTTAAATGTAATATTTCAATATTTCTAACAATCAGAAATGTGCCCTTTTGTTTGTGTTTGTCTATCCTTACCAGCCGCATATAGTTATAGACAGAAAAATTAAATGCCTTTCCATTGGATGTTAAAAGGTCTAATAAATATCCACAAGAGGTCGGAGTGAGTTACATATGTGCAAGTCACAATGAAGTCCCAGATTGTTGCCTTCAAGTTTCATGCAAATCCCAATTAATTTACTTTGCAAAGCAAGTCAATCGCCTCATCGAATAAGTCATTCTTTTGTTTATTCAAGTTAAAGTCAAGTCATAAAATCCGATGTAGCACAACGTGGCATGATGATCATGATTTTTTTTCACTGATCAAGACAAAAAAAAAGTACATTTATCAGTCTAAAACTTACATAAATACAATACATCTAAAAAAATTGCAATCGCAACCGTCTATCAACTCTGAAAGCCGGTTTACTTTGACAGCACAGATGCCTGCATGATGGTATCCAAAGGCCTCGGACGAATAGTGCGTGCGACGAGTATTGTGAAATCTGCCTGGCAACACGAGCTTGCTGAATTCTGATTGGATAAAAACTCTCACCTAAAAAAAAAATCGTCCTTCTTGCCTCTAGTGCTGCTGCTCTCTTTCGCTATTACGCACATCCACAAAGGTGGTCTTTGAACCGATCGCTCTGACAGTTACGGTTCGGTTCCTATTTGGACTGAACGGAACATAAAGGTATATGTGTAAATAGAATAAACACAATTGAATTAAGACATTTTGTGCTTCTGCGCCATTCCCCTCAGGGTAACAAAACTGCTGTGCTGTTTGTTTCCCCCAGAACCATCCACTGCTCAGATGTTCAGTGGTCCACTTGAGGAAGATCAGAAAGCTGGAATTGGCAGTCAGCGAGCCACATTTGGAAATCACTGGTGCCTTGAACACAGACGCTGTGATGTCAAGGGTACAGATGTATTTGGACACCTTTCACTTCCATACTGGCAATTTCCACATTCACCTTTTTGTCACTGACTTTCGACCCCTACTACACATCGACGTCATACTTGATATAGAAGATGTTGTGTTCCATCTGGAGAAGTTGGTGGGGTTACTGGAGGGATGCACCAGGTACACAAGACACCAATGGTTGTCCGCAGCCTAAGGGGACAGTACCAGTTTCTCCAAAAACATGTCGTCTCCACGTAGGCCCAGATGATGACCTCACTCTACTGCAAACTACAGTGGGTCATAGTCTGGTACACATAGATGATGGATATGGTTTGAGCCTGGCCGCTGTCCCTGCAAAACCTCGTCAGTCCAACACCAGGCTCATGAACAGTTCCCCGTTTAGGATGTGGCAGACGATCTGCTGAACAATGACTTTTGAGCTTGGAAGCAAAAGCTCAGGGGACTGTCTAAAATGGACATGAGTCAGCATACGGACCAGAAATTGAGGACACACGACCGTACATCTTTCGCTTCTGAAGAAAGCTGCAGCACAATGTTTGTCCTCAGCAGGATGAGGGTCCTGTTCTGTCCTGAAGACAGTCCCCAACGTGACCAAAATTTGTTTCGCACCTACCCACTGGACATATCTAACTTTGCCAGTATTGTCCATGTGTGTTGAAAAAAATGCCAATATTACTTGTTGTAAATTAAAAAAAAATATGAATTTCAAGACTGCAGTGGTTGATATAGGGCTGGGATTATTTTCAGAGTGCCGGACCGCTCGACATCACGAATGTACCCCGATTTTGGGCTGAAGGACGCATCACAGACAAATAGTGTCTCGGAGCTGAATTTGAGTTGTCATGGATACATCATAACCCTTGTAGTGTGACGTACTCTATGATTGATCGCTTGGCGTCTGGGACACGTCACGAACACCACAATGAAAAACACATTAAAAATAATAATAATTAATGCAATAAATTAGACCGATGCACTATCCACCAAAGTTGCATTACATCACCTGCAGCACAACTTAGACTTTCGAGTGAGTAGCCCGACCAAACTTAATATGTGAATATGTCAAAGCTTGAAATATTTTCTTTTCTTTGGGCAGCAAGTTCAACAGCCTCATTTGAGGAGCAACTTTCTAATTGTGAGGCACATTTTTGGGGAAATTAAACCCTGGAACCTGAAGTAAGGTTTTAATTAATACTACAATTTAACATTACAACAATTGTTTTTCTTTTTAGATAGATATTTTTTTAGATATCTTAAATTCACATTGTGAATTGCAGCAAACTATAAAAAAAAATATTTTTAGTGGGGCGAAGTCAAACAAATATAAATTTCAGTTTGAGATCACCATTCTTGAATGGATTGTATGATGGCAAAGCTCAATTGATTAAAAAAAATATACTGTAGTCTAATCTTGAGAACATTTATTGTGCAGACCTCAAAAGTTAAAATCAACACTCTGGTCTCTATTGGGAAAACATGCAAATATTAAGTAACATTACAGTACTAATATTGTAAATATTTGATACTATATTAAGTTATTTTTAATTATATACTTTTCCTTTTGGTCAGACATTGCTACTTTCCTTTTGAATTGCAATGAAAGAAGTACAGTGTTTCCATTAACATTAAAGAAAAGTGCATCCACTGATTCAAATGAATACCTTCTTTGTTTCATTGTTTGCTTGAATGCTGAGATATTTTTGGTTTTGATTTGAAGCCGTGACTCTAAGGAGTGTGGTGACCAGTGAAATCCCTCCCTTGATGTTGTCGATTAGATGTGTTGCCATGACATCTCTCATCGGTCTGAGGTGCAGCGAGTCCTTATTCGCATGCACCAGCCAGCATGCGCCTCGTAGTGCGACGCGCCCAGTATTAAATACAGAAATAGCACCCTCAACTGGTGCTGCGCCCTTTGATACAGCGCGTCTTTTGGCCGTAAAAATACGGTACCGATGTTATGGGTTTCTGCCTACTTTTCATCCTGTTTTCTTTGGTCCTCCTCCTGAGTGTATTAGGTCACCCAACATCAAGCAGCTTTTAGGACGTTGATTTAAATCTTCAATGAAAGGTATTGTACATTTGAATCCCATCTATTGTGCCATTTGACAAGATCCACTAGCTAGCCTCAGACAAAAAAAAAATTCTTTCCATAAACCGTACTGGCGTGCTTGGTAGAAAAATACAAAGAGTGATAAACATACACACATTGATTTTCTTTCTGGATGAGCAATAACTTCTATTATAGAGATGCAAACACATAACTCATGTTTGATGTACATCGTATGAGTAGTAGATTATTAGTTATCATTTAGGACTCTAGTCAAATTTAGTGTGGACAAAAACTTGTGCAATGTGAGCATGAATCTTGTCCTCAAATTTATGTGTGAACCTCCACGGAAAGTTTGATTTATTTATTAATTCAAAACAACAATGTTCCCAGAAGTGTCTAAGTTCAAAACCTGACATGGTTTATTTGATCTTCTATGCCCTTAGAACGCTACTACACTGAAATGGATTCTCAAGTAGCTGTCTTGTATAGCAGGGGTCTCCAACCACCAGCCCACGGACTGTTACAGGGACACTGAAAGAGGCTGAACAGCAGAGATAAGGGGCTCCAGCAGTGTTGTGTCATCCGTGAACGATGCGTTTAAACAAACGAATATTTGGAGTGAACGTACAGAATACAATCACTTCACAAACTGAATCATTCCTTTCTCGGTTCATTTGAGCCCTGCAGTGAGTGCCACATGAAAAACCCGACAGTTGCCACACAGCCCATGCCGCAATTCACGAGGTAGCAGACCCTGTCTCTGCCTGGGACTGTTCATGCTTGGCTGAGTGCTGAGAGGCTGCAGACGAGGCGGAGGGCTCCATGGGAGGATGGCTGGGTCAGAAGACGGAGTGTCTCCGTCTCATTGCCCAGCGGCAGACTTGTCGCAGTTCAGCGTGGAGCCGTGCTGTGATACAAGCGTGTGGAAATATTTTGCCAAATATGAAACCAGTAGTATGGAAGTCTATGCTCAAAAATAATTCAAGAATCCAGTTCATGCTGCAAAAAAGGTTGGGGACTGCTGCCTTATATGGTGGCTATGAAAAGTCTACACACCCTTGTTTGTCCAAAACGTCATGTTTTGGAGAAAAAAAATAAATGACACCAACTTTCAAAAGGTTTCCCACTGTTGATTTGACATACAGTATAACCAGCGTTAATTTACCGATCACTTAATTTGAAAAGTAATTTAATTTGCTGACGATATGATTTCAAAAGTAACTAAATTAGAGTTCAAGTTACTTTTTAGTTCAGCAGGGGGCGATAACGCTGCCTCAACATAAAAATTACATCCTGTCCACCACATTATGGGATCGCATTTTTACGTAAGTTTATTATTGAGGGTTTTATAAAAAAATAGTTTTTTAATATATACAAATATTTTGATGTTTCTGCACGGTTTTTGCAATAAATATAATACATAAGTAACATACCTGTCACGTTGCGGTGGAGGTTGAGGAGGACCCAAACGCAGGGAAGCGAGGAATGAGAAACTTAAAGGGTATTTAATTAACAAAAACAAAAGGCAAACAAGGTACTTGGAAAAACAAACATATCAAAAGTGCAAAACAACAGACGCGAACAAAACACGAATGGACTGAACTAAACTTGACTACGATGCAGGTATGACGACATGAACATTTAACACTGACAATGACAATGGACCAACAAGAAGTGAAAGCAACCAGGGAACTAAATACAAACAAAGTAACAATGAGGAGCACCCGGACAAGACACAGAAGGTTGGAAGGTCCTGATTGGTTAACACAAGGGCTTGGGTAAACAAACACAGGTGGACACAATAGACTTGACGAGACAGAAGACAGGAACATAAGGCCAAAACATGAAACTAAATACTAAACCAAAACCAATCAATACAGAACATGACAATACCAACACTAAGTCACTTTGCTGTTTAAGACCACACACAACCGTCCGCATCAGCAAAGTTTTGAAGAGTAACAGTGTTGATCATATTTGACTATATGTCAGGTGTGCTGTCTCAGCACCCTGTGGTGTGTGTGCGTGCGCGCGTGCGTGCAAATGCTTTGGCATTTTGCAGGTTTGGTGTGTTGGAGTTTCCAGCAGGTGGATCCCATCTCCCTAATCGCTGCGAATATTTAAAATGCTCTGGCACGCCAACACATCGCCGGATTTTCTACATGCGTTGACAAGTTTGTAGCTATAGTGTCTAGAGCCGGGGTGGTCATACTTTGTTCTAAAATTTGACAGAGGGGCTGGACCAGGGGCAGATGGATGGAGTGTTTTGGTTAACCTCACCTCATCGGAGAAAAAAAAAATACATTTCATTTTAAATGAAAGTGAACAAAGGCATTACAAAAATATATATATATATCTATTTGAAAAACCACAGTATTTAGAAAATAAAACATTAACAAGGTTTATTGATAAAATATTTTTCAAGTTCGGCGGGCCGGATTAAAACGTTTAACGGGCCACATGTGGCCCCCGGGCCATAGTTTGCCCACGCCTGGCCTAGACTAACTTAAACTTATCTTACATTGTCTTCTCCTTGATCGCAGAGATTTTGTCTTGCTTGCCTGCCTGTCCACCTTGCTACTCAAACCACACACCCGTGACCCGCTTGCTGCCGTGTTGGGTCTCCACTCCACCTACATTTCATCGCATTCCAAAATAAACATTCTGTTCTGACCTCCGACCCACACTTTTTATTTCTGCATCTGGGTCCACCTCTCGCCCCCAATCCCCTGACACTATAATTTAATCGCACATACAGAAACATGAAGAATTTGTGACACAAGTTGATATGCTGCCATTTATTAGTTGGCGTTTCCATGAGATGACGTTATCTTGGAAGAATTGTTACGTTTTTGGTGAGTCACCCTATGACAAAGCACAAAAACAAAACTTGTTAATTTTATATCTAATTTTTTTCCCATTACTGGTCTGGAAATACTGATGTGTTAGATTGCTCGTTAAATAAAAAAAAAAAGGTAATCCATTATCGATATTAGTGCCTATAATCTTTATTACTCAAGTGAGGAAAAAAAAAAGGGGGAAAGTAAAACATCGGAGTTAATGCGGTTGCACAAGTGTGCTCGCCCTCTAATACAGATGTGGGTGTAGACGTTGAGCTGAAATGCACAACACTCACACAAAATCTTAGTAAAAATCCTTGTCCGCAAAAAAAAAGATGCTCATACAATTTGTTTGAAGCAGATAATGGAAGACAAAGATGTAAGGTCACGTCCAATGGAAGCCATGTTAAGATAGAGATCATCAATGTGCATTGAACAAGATAGGTATGACAAAGTGCTTTAATCAATCCCAGTGGTCTACAGTATAGTTTTGACGATTATCACCAGAGATCATCTGAAATATGGGCACTGCGGCTTATCTCTCTCTCAAAGTATGCAATTACAGATTCAGGAGCAGCACTCGTCATCTAGGACTGATGTTTTCTTGTCCAAATAGTGTATATTGTTTGTCATAATTCAAGAGGCAATCGTGTTCAGGTACTGACACACCTTTCCATCAATTGTTGTGCTATCTGTACAGTATACACACACACACACATATATATATATATATATATATATATATATATATTTGTAAAATACCAGTATGTTTCCCCTCCAATGCATCAATTGCGGAAAAGCATTTATTTCAGTGTCAATTTGGATGCTATTAGTGTTGCCTGCCCTCAATCTGAAAAATGAGTTTTTTCACCCTCTCTGATTGATGTTTACATTATGTCTGTGTGTTAATAGATAAATGCAATGTGGCAAACAAACATGCATTTTTTTATTACAAGCAATGCCATGCCTCTGCCTTCAAGGCAGTGACGTGCAGTGAGGTTCATAGCTGGCACTGACAGTCAGCTTTACAAATTCACGTGCCAAATAGAGTGCTGTATTTTCCATTCAATAAGCAGACATTTAAAAAATGGTTAAAAAAATGATTAGGTTATTATCACTCAATGCAATTTACTGTAATTGTAGACTGTGTGAACTCAGTTGTCCTGGAACATCCACATTTAATGACAATGTAATTCATTTTAGTAATCAAAGTGTGCCATACGTTATACACTGATGAGTTTTTGCGTTATTTGCTGTCTTTATGGCAAAAATGCCACAGTGTGTAGCATACGGTTGTACCAATCAGTCTGGTAGAAACGCTTCATGCACATTTCATCTGTAGAAACAGTATCAAAGCCCATTAGGACAAAATTAACTTTATTCAATACAATTCAATACAATGCAATACAACTTTTTTTATATCGCGGATTTCACAACAGCTGGAACTGTAACAAAGCGCTTTTCATATGGTGTTATATAAATTAGCGGGAAATTAGCACGCAAATTAAAGACAAACTATGAATGCCAGAAGGACACCAGAAACAGCAACAGTTGCATGTTGTGACGAAAGCTAAAGAATAAAATGTGTCTTCAAAGGAATTTTAAAAGTGGACAGAGAGGGGGCTTGCATAACATTCAATGGGAGGTCATTTAAGAGGAAAGGACCGGCAACATAAAAGGCGTGATGCCCCCTGAGGCTGGGCTTGGTCCTCGGTGCGTCCAGCAGCATTTGGTTCCGCAGATCTGAGGCAGCGGGCAGGTGCGAGGACCTCCCATGGGAAAAAAATGCTCGAAAAACCTCCACCTCACTTGCCACACAAAGCGTGAAGTCAAATTATGCGCATGCTAATTGCTCCGTTGAAAAAAAAAGAAGAACATTTTCAGGAATTTATAAAACCACGATGTAATCAAGGGGACATGTCTGGCCAAAAGAAAATGTTTAGTCACCATAAAGTATATTATTAATAGCAGAGCTGAGCAGTCCGAGCGCGGAACGGTCCGACCCTCTAGCCTGGCCGGATGCCCAATTTTGGGGTGGGAGGTGACAAATTCTAAAAAAGGGCTTGATTAACAAAGTCTGGAAGTGGATTTTAGTCCGGCCCATGAATCGGCCCTTGTGCGTGTGATCAACCTACTCGTGAAATGGGCAAAAGGCAAAAATTTCCTCAGAACACGACAAAAGCGCCATTACCAACCCGTGCCTCCAACCTGCTACTTTGGCATAACTTTAAAAGAGTTGGGGGGCAAAACCACAGACAGAGAGAACAATGCGGAAGTCAAACCGTTAACCCACTTTGGCTTGATGAAACACTTACCACTGGTATTGGTCCTAGTAGCAGGTGGGAGGTGCGGGTTACGTGATGTCAGAATAAGGAAATACAGGCACGCTTGAACGCACGCTGCTGTCTCACGTCTATTCTTACACAATGATCTTGAAGTAAACCTCTGACGTTGGCATCTCTCCCGCAGCGGCATCATGTACGGACGCTTTTTCTTTCCAGGAGTGGGGGCAGACAATTTTTATGAATAAGGCCAGAGGGTGGAGATGCCGGGGGACTGATCGGCAAAAAAGGGTCAAGTGCCCAGCTCCGGTTAATAGGCTTTAGCAATTTTCTGTGTCCTCCTTGCTTGCTATTTCATTTATTGTTTTCCTGTAACCTGCATCACTGCTGAAACGATGCGCATTTCCTCATTGTGGGATTGATACAGGTTATCTCATCTTATCTAATAAACGACTAAGGATCAAGGATTAACCTGTCTCAAGTGTGTAAAATGACAATAGGGGAGATGAGAAATTTGAGGATATGTTTTTCCTCTGTCCAACATGAATAAGCCTGCATGTGTGAGAAACGGGAAAGATATGAACACAGTGAGAATCTTGCTAATCTAAATCTGAAAACCAGCTGATAAAACAGACCCTAGTGAGAGCTGTTTCTGTGATAACGTGGGTGTGTGTGTGTGTGTGTGTGTCCACACTCTGGCAAGTAAATGAAGTCTTTGAACTTCCTCACAGCATTGGGAACTGAATGCTCGATCAACAGCAGCTGGAAACAAGCGACTGGCACTAGAATTCTGATAAACATATGAGAGATGCTGCCCGCTGTCAACAGGCACATTCACAGCCAGACAATAGCGCTCTGATCAGAACAATGATTATGCGGGTCTTCTGCCGTCCTGTCATTGGCAGCCCACTTTTTCCTATCCTATCATTTTAATTAATTCTGTGATATTTCCAGAGACTGGGTTGTATAGAGCCCTAATGAGCAACCTCATCAAAAGACACACACAAGCCAGACAATCTGCGCAATGGCTGGAATGATGCAATGCACTTTTAGCCTTCAAGCCAATTATTTGCTTTTCTTCTTCTTTTCACATCACAGTGTCCACGCCACAAATAAAAGAAAGCGCTCCTCGTACCTAGTTGCCAGAGCAAAACAAGAATTTGTAGGTTATCTCTTCATTTAGTTTTTCCCTTGAGGTACAATTTTGGTTGTTTTAGACTGTTTTGATCTTGCGTAGTCGTAGCCATCTCAATGACTTTAATCAGCTATCCATCAATGTGACAATGCTCTGAGAATAAAGGTTTCCAGACGCTAGCTAATTAATCTGCCTGCTCCTGTCTGCCCGCACTGCTCAATCATGAGAGTAAATAAAGGCAGTCATGAATGTAATTGTTTGTTTTCTGTGCATACTTTGGAAAAGAAGGCACTTTTTCAACCCAAGGAGCTGTGGAAGTGCCCTTTATCTTTCATTTGCCAAAATGTATTGCCCTGGAGTTGATGAGGCAGCCGCATACACACAATATCATCTTTCTTCCTCATGCACCTTCTGCAGTGAATTTATTTTTAATATGCATACATCATAATGTCACAATTCTGTTCTTGATTATTTTGAATTCCACAGTCTTCCTATTCACATATTTTCTACAGCTAAAGAAGTAGACATATTAATCCTCCCGCCAAATGAGACAACGCATTTTACAGTAACAACAGACAAAGCCTGTGGCAAATATATTGCATATAAGCTCCATACAGTAAAATGGTTATCACCCAAGAGCTATTTCTGCTCTATAATAATTTTGATTATTGCATATTTAATCAGTAGCGAAAGAATAACTGTTTGCATGCCTCTAGCAAACGTTTAATAATATGCATGTGTTAACTCGATTTCTTTGACTGCCTCAAAACAGCAAAACATGAACACAGTGTGAATGTACTAGGTTTCTGAAATTTATTAATCTCAATATTGTCTATTACATTCCAATTTTTAATATATACTATATATACGCCGCAGGCAGCATGGTGGTTAGCACGTCTGCCTCAATGTTCTCCAGGTCCTCCGTTGTCCTCCCACATTCCAAAAACATGCTTGTGGGTTAATTGAACACTCCAAATTGTCCATAGTTATGATCCATACTAGCCTCCTCAGAATTTACATGACTTTAGTTGAGCTAAATGCCAGAAATATAACCAGTCGGGGTTCGTGTGCACATTCTTTCACTTGTCCGCTTCAGCCTGTGTAAGTGGTAGACTCGATCGGCATGGTATTTTTGATTTTGTGGCGGTGATCACGTAAGCTCACGTTTGATGTCAATAAATCTTAACTCATGTGCAGAAGGCTTTTATACTTTCACAGGTTGAAGTGGACAAGAGTAGTAATGTGGAGTTGCATTTTGGTGGTGATCAGTCGTTGTTTTAAACAACAGAACTGACAATTCGAGTAATATTACCTCACATGCCTCTCTGCTGCGCTGTAGATGCTGAAACTGGAAAGAAAATAACAAGCCGAGCTCCAAAAGGGGGCGTGCCAATTTATTCTATATCTCACCACAAAAACAGCCTTTAAATCCAAAAAATGAAATGAATAAACCTTGTTCATGTTTTATTTTCGAAATACTGTGGCATTTCAAAGACATGTCAATTGTAGTAATGCTTTTATTCACTTTCATTTTAAATTAAATGTTTTTTTTTTCTCCAATGAGGTGAGGTTACCAAAACACTCCATCCATCTGCTCCTGGTCCGGCCCCTCTGTCAAATTTTAGAACCCATTGTGGTCTGCCATTCAAAAAGTTTGCCCACCCCTGCTATAGAGTCTTTTGGGGGTAGGGGGCGCATTTTAGTACTGATGTCATTTTTACATGCAAGCCTATTATATAAGTGCCAATGTTAACATCAATGAAGCACCCCTTTAAGGGGAGCACTGTTTTGCTCATGATCGTCATGGTAGTACAAAACCATACTTGTGTTAGTAAACCACGCAGAAGCGGGGGTAGCGGAACAGTCTCTGATTTGCATGAGAGAGTACTGCACTGCTGGCGTCATGATCATTCACCTCATTTGCAAAGAAAGTGTTAGTCTTGTTGAGTAATCCATTCCTAGAGTTTTCAGTTGAATTATTTTGATTGTGGCTCATTTGTTGGCTTCCAAAACTGCTTTACAGTCCTCACTGAATACTTGGCTCACTTTGTCCCCAAGCAATTATCTTACCATTAAATGATAACATTCAACATGAGAGGCAAAAGTAGCACATTGACATTGACCAACTTAGTGTCAGCAGGACACAGTGCTTAACAGGCTTGTGAGAACCTGTGTTGAAAATCAGATCGTGAATTTGTGAATGCGTTGGTGTCCTCTTGAAAGCGAGTGTTAGCTTTAGTCAACGAAGTGGAATTGCTCACGGTGGGACAGATAGGGAGCAGCTGTGGGTAATTGTTTTGCTCAGTTGCTGAGGCTCATCCTGGCCCTTTATAGATAAGCTGGAGTAAATCTGCCTTGATGTCCTGAGAGAGGAGGAGAGAAGATGGAGACAGAGGAGAGCAAACACCAGGCCTAGGCCAGTCGTTTGAAATGATTCAAGACCCAAAGTTTCAAATGACTATTGAATCAAGAAAACGGGAAGGAAAAGCATTGCTATACTGCCTTTCCTGACAATGTCGCCGCAGCTTTGACGAGGGTGATTTGTGTAAAAATATAGAAAAATGTGAAAAGAGTGTCATATAGAAGTTAATGTTTGGAATATGCTAACTGCAAGAAGAATGTGTTAACCACATAAATATTCAAGAATGAAAGCATGTTATGAATGGGCACAACATTTTTGTGAAGCGAATTACTGTGGTAGTAAGGAGGTAAAAAGATATAACCTTGTAACAAGTGATGGGCATGTCCGTTCTTAGAAGTGAGTATCGTTCCAAACATTCATTCACCGAATCGTTCCAGTCAGGATTTAAGATGTTGCATAACACTGAGTCAGCCTTGTTTTGAGATTTTAATTACATCCTCCTCGCTATTAACACTGTAGACAATGCGAGTCTTGTTTTGTTGGACCTGACTGCAGTGTTTGACACTGTGGATCGCGTTATTCTGTTGGCTCATTAGCAGCACCAGATGGGAATTAGTGGCAGCGCTCTGGAGTAGTTTAAATCCTATTTGACAGGGAGGACTTTCTGTGTCAGCCTTGGTTGCTCTGAGTCCCAGTCTGACCCACTGTCGTGTGGTGTTCCACAGGGAATAACTGTGAGCACCCTGCTGTTTTCATTGCATTTGCTGCCCCTGTGATCCATTTTCAGAAAGCATGGTAAATGTTTGTCAGTTTGTCCCAAGAGCAAAAAGGACACTTTCTCCATGAGGACACTTTTGACCTGTCTAGAGGTAATCAAAGCCTGGATGGCACTAAATTTCTCGAATTTATCGTATTTCTGGTTCCTGCCCGAATGAAGGGAATCCCACAAACATAGGCACAGGGATTTAAGTTCACACATTTAACGTATTTACAGAAAAATTTAAGTGCCGACAAAAGGTGCTGGCAAAAACAAGCCCAGAAAAAACGAACTAACGTAAAATGATTGCAAAAAGCAAAGGCAACAACCAATCACATAACCCAAAAGCCAAAAAACGAGATTGAGAGAACTATGAATAATTAGTTGCTAGATGAAGAAAATCAAACATTTGGAGCAATCGTAGCGAGATGGATGAATATTCCGACAGCAGGTAGTTGACGCCACAATCCTAAATTTGCTTTGGCCGGGGTAAGTCGTTTGGAAAAGAAGGCGCACGGGGTGGAGCCTCTGGTCGACTGGGGACCGCACCCACTCCCGAATCCGAATCGTCAACCTCAACCACAAAAAGAATTGGGGTTTGATGGGTCAACTTAAGCTGGTTTGTAAATAACACTTTTAGATTCGCAAACGCAGATTCAGCACAAGTGGGCCACTTAAACTGAACTTTATTAGAGGTCAGTCGCGTCAGAATCGAACAATCATATTTACTATCTCACAACAAAGACAGTTCAAATTCAAAATGAAATTAAACGTGTATACCAGAAATGTAAAAACAGAACAAAAAGGAACAAAAAAAGTCAAAAACACAAAAGACAGACACGTGCACCTCATACCTATTGTAAAAAATTATTTCAGACAAATGATTCAAGACTGATGATTTACAGCTCCGGACCAGGTAAATTGTTCGCATGTTATTAAAGAGTCCCAGATTTAATAGAATTTGCTGATGGAACCGTTGAGAGCGCACACCTGATGTTTTCCAGTTTCACATTCTGCATAACATCCCTTACCCAGTGCTGATTGGAAGGAGGAGTGGCAGCCTTCCATTTAAATAAAATTAAGCATCTGGCTAATAAAGAGCAAAAGGCAATGACCCTCTGCAAATGAGCACGGGGAGCACATTCCATTGGGTCAGAAAAGAGACCAAATAAAGCAACCAATGGAGACGGTGAAATGTGACACGCATAAGTGTTAGAAATTACTTTTAAAAAAAAAAGCCCAAAAAGGGACACATTTCTGACATGATAAGCGATAGCAGGGAACTTTTTACATCTTTCCCAAATTGGATTTACATTTGGAAATATTTTTGCCAGTCTGGCTTTAGCAAAATATCTATGCAGCACTTCAAACTGTATTAAGTGCTCTATAAACAACAATATTTATAAATCCACAGCACGCAGCCTCAGTCACTCTTAAATTTACTCACAAGATACTTAAGAAAGCCCAAGGAAGGAAGCCCGAGCAGGAATTAGGAAACATCTGACTTTAGCCTCTTGTTATTTATTTATTTTTGGCGAGGGGGACTGCTGAAAAGTAACAACGGAAGTACTTTAAAAGGACGAAGACAGGCAGGGATGTCGGAAGATTATTCTTATGTTTAAGGAAGGCGGAAGGGTGAAGAGCAAGGACAGGTAAAAAAGTGCCCAATATTAAATCCACAAGCTAGCAAAAGGGGTAAAATAAAAAAAATAAAAAAAGAAAGAAGCATTCTTTGCAATGGGGAAATGGCCCAGTAATGAGACAACAAAAGACTAAGAATGGTAAAGGTAAATGTGACTGCATAGTGGATTCACGCTACACTGCCACCCGTCCGTGAAAGTTATGCACTTGTATTGACCGACCAATGGCACTGAATGTGCATGCTTCATGTGTGCATATTTGTATGTGTCGATATAATATATATAATATCTCTCTCTCTAAATTGCTGTTGATCCCAGTGTCATGAGTAGAGAGAAAAAGTTATATTCTTCTCCAAGAACTAATTAAGACTTCATCAACGGCTCTTCGACTGATTGCAAAATTCATAGTGAATGCAAAGATTGATGAATAGAAGGACAGATAGATACATACTTTATTAGTCCCGTTGGGGGAAATCAGTCGATTACCATCTATTAATAGACCTAAAACAGAGAAATTACCATAGTGAAGAAACACAAGGCTGACTTTTGGGCAGCCATCATGGGACTGATTCTCATTCAATGATTGCAAGTGTGAGTTTGTGTGTGCAATTGATGGCAAAGTGTTGGAAAGCCACAAGAGTCTGCATCCATTCTTTTTTTTTTTTTTTTTACCAGCACAAGTCACTAAGGTTAACTTTCCAGGCTGGTGAGCACTTACGGGATTATAGGGTCAAATGCGCAATCATGATGCTGCTGCTCTCCATTACCTAATTTTTATGCATGAGGAATTGAGATTGTAATGCACGTCTTGATTTCAAATAAAGCGGCTTCTATAACGGTGGATGGAGTTCGTCTGGTCCTAACAGGTGGCTCGCTTAATTACCCAAGATATAAGCTATACCACTAAATTACCCAAAGTATATTGAATTGTGAATATTAACTGTTAAAGCTTAATCACTGCAGAAGAAAGAAAAAGCAAGATGAGATGGGGGAGGGGGGGGCACAGAGGTGTAAGTGAATATAATTATAATAAATAAATGAAGCATGATTAGATTAAGTTGAATTCATAATGCTTACTGTGTTGGGAAATTAGCATACATTACCTTGCCAAGAAATGCTTTCGCAATTTTTTTTCCCCAAATGTCCTCTTTCCTTCTTCTCTCAGCATATTTTGAGTCTAAAATCACCCCTGGCTGATGGATTAAAAAAAAAAAAGTTGCACCAATGAGGGATTTTGTCTCCAAATAATATTTTGAGATGTCAAGCTTTTCCCACAAAAAAGAAAACCTCTCAATGTATTTTCCTTGCACAAAAATTAAATAGACATTATTTTTTCAACATCAATCTGTTTTGGAACAATCTGTTAATAAGTATTTGCGCCTGGAATTCCCCTTTTAATCGGCAAAATCCTTACGCTAGCCCACGTCTTAGGGCAGTGTTTCTCAACTATAAATAATAGCATTTTCATCGCAAAACCAACCTACATTATAGAGCAGAGGTATTCAATTAAAAGTCACAAAGGTCCACGACTAAAATTTCTTCCAATTAAAAGGTCCGAACCAAAGTCCAACTTCGCTTAATGTCTAGCCTATGTTTACATTTTTAGTTTCAATATTTTGTCATTTTCAACAGAGCGCACTTATATACTAAATATTTTGCAATGTTCCCATTCAACACCTTTGCCAGTCAAACAAATATAAGGCGTTTATTTCACATTCAAGAAAATGTGGCTCCAAGAACTTAAGTTTGCCACTTCCAGAAAAAAACAGTAAAATATCTCCTGCAGAAATATATCAAGTGCTCAGCATTGAGTTAACATCTTTTGCCTTTTTTTTCTCAAATCAAAGAAGAAACGGAAAGCCTACTTATCCAAGTAAAACAGGTCAACATGTTCAGTACACAATCAATAAAAATGGCTGTCCTCATGAAAAACAAATTTAAACTGAGCTTTGACACCACTTTTTCTTTAGAATATTTTTTAACTTCTCTTCATGAGAAAAATTAGTTTGTGACTGCCCTGCCAGTGACTTAAATCTGGGTTGGAACGGAGTCAGGGCCATTGGGATTTTGTAGATTATTTCACACATCTGGGCTTTGTGTTTTCCTATAAATAATGTTTGTGCAACAACATTTAAGCACTCCTTCACAACTTGCCCATCACTGAATGTTTTTTTATGTTTCCTCAAAATCCATGATACTTTTAGTGAACATTCGTTTGCATGCCGCTGGGCTGTAAATGAAAATGTAAAAATCTCTTATACTCACTCGAAGTTCGATGTTTTTAGGTGCGCTCACCTCAAACTTCAGTGGATAACTTTGCACAAAAGGGCGGTGCTTTGTTTCGTAGTGGTGCTTCGAAATGTTGCGACGGTTTCGGAGCATATGATGCACACTGGTTTTGAATCGTCTGCATCCAGAACGAAACTTAATTTCTCCGTCCATTCATTTAAAACAAGACGCATCGACCTTGCTAACTTTTTAGCAAGGCATACTGTCAGCAGCACTCTCTTCCGGTCTGCTGCGCAATTGGCAGTGGATCGTAAACAAAAGATTTGATTGGCTCAAATCAGTGACGCCTTTTCCGTATGAACTAGAATTGCAGCGCCAACGTTTGCGAATGCGCCCTGAAAAAAATTCATCGTAGAGCGGTCATGGGTCCGGTCCGAACCATCGCGCGGTCCGGATTCGGACCGCGGTCCGCCATTTGGTGATGCCTGCTATAGAGTTACTACTCGCTGCGCACAATGGGCAAGGAGAGCGTTACTGCCAACCAGTGGAGTGGAGGTGCAATTACACTTCATTGTAGTACGGCGGGATAAAGCATGTTCGCCAGGGTCACACACGCCCCCCTCAGCATCGCACCGCGCCCCCCTGGGGAGCCCGCCCCACTATTTGAGAAGCACTGTCTTAGGGTGACATCAGAAACCGGACCGGTGTTTTAGTTTTATCAGCTATTTTTAAATTATCAGTTTTAGTCCAGTATAAATTGCGCTAGTAAGTTCACATTTAGTCAACCTTATCCTAATTTTAATTCAGTCAAGATTTAGTCAAGCATTTTATTGGGTGCTTTAGTCTTTATTTTAGGTATTTTTTGTCCTGAAACTTTTCATGAGTTTTTAGCATAAAATCTGAAAATATAACAGCTATAGCCATGACATTTATATTAATAGAACGGACGATAGGCACGGCAGCTCATGACATATTGGAGGCGTGCAAGCTTACATTTATTCCAAGCTACCGGAACGCGATGTGGAGGAGAAATTACCGCATTTGAGGTTTTTGTAATGGATGTAATCAAAAGCTCTGAGCAGGTGCTTTTCAAGGTGCAAATGTTATCTGAAGTAGTGACTTTTTAAAGATGAATAGCCAAATTTGTGGTGTGCCAGGAATTTTATTCAGGTTTTTATTTGAACACGTTCACCAATGAGCCGATACTATACAAAGGATATAGAAAGGTATTTTATTTTTATTTTTTATTTAATTATCACAACAACGTGTCAGCCAGTATATTGTAAAGAGTTTGATGCAATCGCTTTGCATTAGACTAGCCATCAGTAGTTAGCACGCCTCCGTTCACGAGTCCATACATGTCAATGTGCAGGATGCTTTACAAAAATGCATTTTCATTGAATTCAGTCATGCATTTTATTTCCTGGAAATACAAATAGCACCAATTTGTGGAATGGCCTTTTACATTTAAGTTTTAATATAGAATGAAATTGATGTAGAAGGAAATGAGAGATTTATTTGTCAGAGTGCATTTCATTTATCTAATGAGTAACAATATGTTAACATGGTGATTCATTGCCGTGTGCAGGCTAAAATGGCGAGTCCACGCAGCTACGTAGTTGGTGGGTATGTATGTGACTTTCTTTGTCTGCAAATGACACGAATGATATATGACCTCGTTAAAATTCAACCAGTGGGGATCAACCAATTTGAAGTTATGTCATTTGGACGTGTCACAATTGCTAACGTAGCTGACGCTAACTCTTATGGCGTTCAGTGAGGTGCCTTCACAAGGCTGGGTGTAAACAGGCATGTATGAGGCAGCAACCACAAATCTTGAGGGGGCATTGGACTGAATTTTATACGTAAGCTTCTCATAATGACCAACAGAATTGAATGCAAGCAATCACTAGTTTTCTGTTGTATGTCATTTTTTTACAAGGCTTATCCCTGAGGAGAATGAGACACACGAGGTTGACAAGTGTCTTGCAGGGTGAAAATGCGATTGTGAGATATAAGCCAGATTGCAGAAGTTGTGAGGTGGTGAGGCTTTCTTTAGGGGTCTGAACGCACATATAATTTGGCTGAGTCTGTGGCAGGCAGCGACAAACTGATTGCTTTGTGACCTATGAAATTTCAGAAAGATAAGAAGATAGCAATCTTTGATCAGCTGTAAACCAATCCGAGATTGGGTTCGATCACGTTATCGAATCGAGACATCCATATCTTCAATAGATGCATTGACATTTTGGACACTTTTCTTAACCCATCAATTGAAAGGATGTTTGGGGTTGATGAAATAATTTTTCAAGACGATAATGCATCTTGGGCACGGTGATGGACTGGTTCACACGATGGCATCACGGTGCAGAGGTCGTGGGTTCAATTTCGGCTCCGGCCTTCCTGTGTGGAGTTTGCATGTTCTCCCCGTGCTTGCGTGGGTTTTCTCTGGGTACTCCGGTTTCCTCCCACATTCCAAAAACATAAATGGTAGGTTAATAGGACACTGCAAATTGGCACAAGGTGTGACTGTGCAAGATTTGTGTGCCCTAAGATGGCCTGGCAAGTTCAGGGTGTACCTGTGTGCCTACTGCCCAAAGACAACTGAGATAGGCTCCAGCATGGATGGGTGGATGGATAATGAATCTATCTTGAGATTAAAATCCTTTAAAATCTTCCTTGTAGAAAAAACAGCTGAGGTCAATGTCATGGCCCGAAAATAGTTTTGACCTCAATCCAATTGAAGATCTTTGGTGGAAGTTGAAGAAAACAGTTCAAGCCAAAGTTCCAACCTGCAAAGATGTTCTGGCAAAAGCACAGAGAAAGTTGAAGTTAAAGCTTCTGAGGCTGTGAGCCAAAGGTGTAGCAAGGTCTCACTTTGTACTGGTGGTGTGTTCAAGTGTTTCTTTTGTTGTTGCTTTTTTCTCATGATTCAATTTTTTCCCCTCTTAATTGAATGATTCCCATCAATGCTCCTCTTTTGGTCAAAACAGCTAACTGTTACTGACTACCACATTTTTTTTTTATGATTTCTGTTTTTTTTTTTCACTATCTAACGCTCTCATTGTCTAAGGTATCTTGTAAAGGGAATTCTAGTGTAGCACTTTCAAACGCAAATGCATCCCTTTAAACAATGGAGAAAAGATAAAGAGTTGACCATTTAAAGAGACTGTTTTATCCCCTATAGAAAAACCTAATCAGTTAACCTGATTGCAATGAATGGCCTTTTGTAACATCTTAAATTCAGCCAATGTTTTTTTTCCCGAAGTGGATAATTGAAATTCTGTTCAGGATGGCAGCAATTCTCGGAATAATCAGCCATCAGTTGGCTTCAGGCGAGAGTTTGAGGGACTGCTTTAAATGTGCCGTTTGATGAACCTGTGATTGGTTCATCAATGAATGCTCCATATTGACAATTGCAGCTCTTTATTTAGTCCTCACCCTTATCCTTTGCTGTTCATAATTAAGCAATCAGCCAGACGAAGGATCCTTTAATGACGGCATTGTCATGCTACAAGGTTCTCTATGCTCTGGTAGTACAATGTAAATCCACAGCTGGTATTTGTCATCACGCCACTTATGGAAGGTTTGTCTTTTGATGTATTTTATTCGATCCCAATTTCTCTTTGGTTTGCTTGGCAAATTTGATTCACCCAAAAAAATAAATTAAAAGTTTTAAAAATTTTAAATTTTACTTCTCTATTGTTGTATTAATTTTCTTTTTGAGTCCATTAATGTCCACAACCTGTCAATAGCCACTGCACAGGTCAAGCAGTGAAATCTATGCTGACCAGAATACCAGATCCAAGATATTTATTTATCTATTTTTATGGTACAAATTGGTACAAATTTTCAATTTGGAAAATATATTTAATTGGACAATTTGTGGTTCGTATGGATGTGAGGTGATCACCGAATGGAGTCGTGGAACTGAGTAAGAACACATTGTGTTTACTGTATGCACTGGCATTTGTTAAAAGTGATTTCTTTCTCTACTTTGGTCTATGGTCCGTCCTCCGTCCATGACCATCCTCATTCTTTAAAATAATCATCCTCCGTCCCTGTCCCTTTAAAGCGCTTCCGTCCTTAGTTTTCACCAGTCCATCCACCATGAAAAGAAAAAAAAATCTCCATGAATAATGCGGTGGGAGAGAGGCTAACAGAACACTTTCGAGTCTTGGAGGCATACAACTCAGCCGGCTTTCTTAACCGGCTGGGAGTTGATTAAATTGTTTTCAACTACTTAAACGTCAACCAAGATAGCATTTAGCTTCCACCACAACTACCGACGGTCACCAGATTGACTGGAGACGCCTCTTCTTGTTGACTTGAAGCAAATTGAAGTCACTCCCACCCGCATACAAACAGTGAACACACATGCGACAAAGGGGCATGTTGTTATATTTCACATTTGGTCTGAAGTAAATGCGTACATGGCTCTTGAATCACTGCCCGTGTTCAGGATATTTTAAAATTATGTTGAAATGATTTCTGTTAAAATAATATATTTTATACAGTACACTAATCAAACAGAATAAATTAATTGTTGACGTAGATTCCCGTTGAAAAGCCGTCCGATTTCTCGTTATTTTGTTATGGGCTGATGCCAAATGTTCAGTTTTTAAAGAAGTGGAAAATGTTTCGCTGAGAACATTTTGAATGCTAAGTTCACTTTTATTATTAAAATCTTATTGGAATTTAGGTCATCATGCATACCAAATATATATTGAGTGAATTTAATTCATCATTCCTAAGAGGTGATGGTACGCGTCGGCATTTGCACGTGTGAAAAATGTATTTCTGTTTAATTGAGAATTCATCAAAATTGACATGCCAGGATTCTTTGGGTGCATCCGACGTGTTTGCCTGTCCTGTAATTTGGATTGCACCCATCCTAGATTTTCAAGTAAAGTCCTGTTCTCTATTTTGTGCGAAGGGATTTATTTATTTATTCATTTTCAAAATCAGTTACTTCAGTCATGCAATTTTCCGTTGACATTCTATTATTGCTAATATTTTCCTGTGGATGTGAAATATGATTTGTGGATTTGTTTGCACTTCAGCAACAGATGGAGAGACAAACGCGAAGAATGTTTCAGGAACAGCACTTAAAATACTGCTCCACCCTTTAGCTACGGTGACCTCTTCGTTTTCTTACTCCAAAAAAAAATTAAACTCCAATATTCCAAGTATCCCCCCCAAGTGCTCCTACCATCACATTTCTTCTATGTGTAAGCTCCATGTGAAAGATGAGGCACATTTCTTCTATGTTTAACCTCCGTGTGGAAGAGGAGGCACTTAAAATGAGTCCCAAAATAAATTCAGGGGTGTCTCTCACTTTGAAAAGTTTTAAAGAGGCTATAGTACTTCTGTGAAATCATTCTTGGTATCAGAAAAGAGAGCTGGAGGTGTTAATTTCATGGGTTAGGTCTTAAATTGAGCTCTGCAATTTTTTCCCCCCACAGAGTAGATTAGAGGAAGGTCTCACTGTCCTCAGGTAAAGCAGGACCTCTTCTCCCTCGGACTCATCGCATCATTCATCCATCCTCTGCTTGACCCAGGTCACCCCAACAACATTTGTTGCACCCCGATGGCTGTGCACAGCTCAGCGGCCGGGAGTAGTTTGTCACGTGTCCCTCTTGGCCTTCAATGACAAGCTGGTACTGATGTCAAATGGACATGGTCTTCTGGCATATTCGTGGATTTGACGTACAAGCAGGAGCTCTCAGTGAGTCTGAGATATGGAGCATTATCTTTATCCTCAGGTGCAAATGCATTCCATTACTTAGGAGGTCTGTCAGCTGGTGTGTGTGCTGTTGGCAGCAAAGGAACAAGGCAAGGTCTTGAATGCTAGGTAGGTAGCATGCTAGGGGAGGGGCAAAAAAAAGGCATAAATCAGAGATTTTTATGTGAAAGGACAAATTAAAAAGTGTCTTATTCTTTAAAAACTTTAAAGAGGTTTTGGCGGATGTCTTTTGGAAAATGTGAATTCATGAGGTCAGAGCTGCTCAGGTGGGCCAGTCGTATTCTTCTCCACCATTTGTCCAAAGAGGCCTTCAAGGGCCTTATATGAGAAAAAACCTTCTTCAAAAAGCTTTCGTAACATCTAAAGCATAGAATTGTGAAATATATTGCTTGTAATATCTTGATTTCTTATATTCAACTTGGCAGAAGATTTGCTATTCAAACACAAGTAACGTTTCCGGAGTAAAAGCGTTCTCATTGGCCATCCCCCATTATAATTCCTAATTATATTTTCTCATTGAAACCTCATTTCAGAAAGGTAGAGAACAGCATTCTCCCTGCATTGTAATTGAATCAGAAACGAGCGCCTGCACACTGAGTCAACTCGCCTTTTAAAGAATAATGGCATCATTTGTTTTGTGTCCATTAAGAAGCAATGCTCTCTTTTATTAATTCCTCAACTTGGTTTCCTGCATCTTCCTAATTAATTCCATTTTGTTTTTCAGACTAAGGAAGCTTCTGCAGATTAATGGTGCGGAACAAAAATGTTGTCAAGATGCTGATGTGTTTCATCTACATGGGGTGAAATTTCTGTCATTAGATACAAAAGCCTGATGACTACAACTTTTTTCTTTAATTGGACTCTTGCTTCCAGTGTAGGGGGCTTTATTTCCTCTGTGTAACCGATTAAGCTGCAAAGTAATCAAATAAATGGCAGAGAAAATAAATGTGTTGCTCTGACATGAATCTAACCACCTATGGACATTTCGACAACCGGTCCTGTTGACACTTTTTCAGCACTGAAAAAGCGTTCTGTTATTTGAAGCTGATGTATCTGTCAAAACTATTCGGGTGTTCATTATCAGAACTCCCAAAAAGGAAGAAGGCCCCAAATAAGAGCACACGGCATACTGGAGAGACTATGGCCCTGTCCCAAAACCCACATGTGCACCCTTCTGCCCCTCAGTTGCACACTCCTGTTGTGGCTGCAAATGTGTAGGGCAGAGGTGCTGACTAGGGCTGCACGATATTGGAAAAAAATTACATTGCGATTTTTGGGGAGGCTGCGATGTACATTGCGATATTGAAACTAGAAAAGCTTTCACCAGATGACTCAAATAGTTCTGTTTGGGAAGACTTTGCTTTGTTTATTATACAGCTCTCGGATGGCCTCTTGATAGAAATACGTGCGCCACAGCATTTCATACCTTTTGTCGTGCGTGGGGATCATTTTTAAACCTCTCTTTTGTGACACCGTTGTATTGCTTGCACAGTGTCTTTTGGCACGTGAAAAGTTATTGCATTTGTGATTTGTCGATGCTGTTTCGACTTCTTATCATAAGGTGTTATAATAAAGGCGTCTGTCATTGTTTTTTGAGTAGATGGTTTTACATCGGGTCCCACTAATGAGTCTGAACTGGTTATACGAAGGCTCGTAATAGCGATTCAAATGGTCGGACAGGTTTGTTGTATTACCTTGTGTTGCAGCAACAAAGGCGAGGCACTGTCGGCAGAGGTGTGTTATATATTCCTTTTTATGGCCGAAATAATTCCATAATTCCGGATGTTGACTTTCTTTTGGGGCTTAAAATCTACTGCCACCGTCTCTCTTCCATGTCGCCTGTTATGGCTGCCAGGATGGCCGAGTGGTCTAAGGCGCCGCGTTCCGGACCCAGTCTCCCCAGGAGGCCTGGGTTCGAATCTCGTGGCTGCCAGGATGGCCGAGTGGTCTAAGGCGCCGCGTTCAGGACCCAGTCTCCCCAGGAGGCCTGGGTTTGAATCTCGAATTTCCCCATTGTGGGACTAATAAAGGCATTATTATAGTGTTTTCAGAGCGTACAGAGTGGAGGCGGTGGGTGAGTGACCAGTGACTGGCAGGAGGGAAGGGGTGATCGTGACAGGCTGTGTATAGCATACAGTAGCTTGCTGTTTCTATGAAGCTAAACAAATTTTGCGTGCTCGAAGAAAAAAAAAAGACAAAAACATCGCATGTCCTACGATGTGACAATCGCGCATGCGTTCAACACAATCACGATGTTCAAACCGCACATCGTGCAGCCCTAGTGCTGACTGTTTTTCATGGAGCTACTAAAATAACCATGTCCAAGTGATCTACCGACTTTATTTATATATTTATTTAAAAATGTGAATTCTTTGTAGGTGCAATATATATTGATGTAACTGCATGAAACCATATTAGACATTTTCTGTCCTTGCTTTACTGATGACTTGCGCTGAATGGAATGCTTTTAGGAGGCATGGCAGAAACTGCCTGTCTTTGTTCTAGTCTCTTCCTCGACTCGTCCTCCACCATCCACCGGTTGAGCAAGCCACAAATCAACAACCCCACCTGCTTCTCTTTCCACCGTGTCGCTACCGCCGCCTCCTCCTCCAGTCCACCGAGCGACACAAGCGACTCCCAAAGTAGACGCTGACCCACAGTCGACACCGAGATGATCCTGGAATTACCGTCCACTTGTCCTTGGTTGAAATGGTGCTTAGTTAGCGATGATAATTGATATGACTTTTGCAATTCCAATTCCATTTTTTAAAACATCCATCCATTATCCCCCGCTTATCCGGGGTCGGGTCGCGGGGGCAGCAGCTTCAGCAGGGAAGCCCAGACTTCCCGCTCCCCAGCCACATCTTCCAGCTCTGCCGGAGGGATGCCCAGGCGTTCCCAGGCCAGCCGGGAGACATAGTCTCTCCAGCGTGCCCTGGGTCGTCCTCTGGGCCTCCTGCCGGTGGGACATGCCCGGAACACCTTCCCTGGGAGGCGTCCAGGAGGCATCCTAAACAGATGCCCGAGCCACCTCATCTGGCTCCTCTCTACGTGGAGGAGCAGCGGCTTGACACTGAGTCCCTCCCGGATGGCCGAGCTTCTCACCCTATCTCTAAGGGAGAGCCCAGACACCCTGCGGAGGAAACTCATTTCGGCTGCTTGTATCCGAGATCTTGTTCTTTCGGTCACGACCCACACAACTCGTGACCATAGGTGAGGGTAGGAACGTAGATCGACCGGTAAATCGAGAGCTTCGCCTTTTGGCTCAGCTCCCTCTTCACCACGACAGACCGATACAGCGTCCGCATCACAGCGGAGTCTGCACCGATCCGCCTGTCGATCTCTCGCTCCATCCTCCCCTCACTCGTAAACAAGACCCCAAGATACTTAAACACCTCCACTTGGGGCAGGATCTCCTCCCCGACCTGGAGAGGGCACTCCACCCTTTTCCGACTGAGAACCAGGGTCTCAGATTTGGAGGTGCTGATCTTCATCCCTGTAGCGGCCCCTTGGTCTTGAAATAATGGCGGAGAGTTTCAACTGGTGTCGAGAAACTTTTATTGCTGAGCAATGGTCACATATACTGCACCGTGAAAACTATTAAGCAGAAAAACAAACACAAACTGTAACAGTAGTATATAAAGTAATTCACATTTTAGTACATTTAGTATTTTATTGCATTGTCATACCTCGTTACGCTTTCCAAGGGCGCTAATAAACTGTTGTCTTTGCCTGGGCAGACGTTGATACACTGAGCGCGCCACCGGTAACGTATCAGGACACGATTTGTGACGTCGTGACCCGGAAGTTAAATAGACAAAACGAAGAAGAAATGAACCCCCTTAAACAAACACGGAAACGCCACTAGGTGGCACTGCAGGTCCACGACCTCCCATCCACACACATAAACAAAACAACAGCAATGCACCTTATCGGGCATTTACACTCCCACCAAATCCTAATACAATGAATGAACAATATACAAAGCGTGAATGAGTTGTACAGGATTTTCTTACATCTATTAAACCTGTCTGGTTAACTATGTGTGTGGGTTATCGAACAGACGAACCAACAAACAAAATGTCTCATTTAGTCACCTAAAAGAAGCACTAATTTTTGGATAGGTCTCTCAATAATTGAAGGTCTAAAAGAAGGGTCTGTTTGCTTTTGAGATTTTCGCTCTCCAACTTGCAATTTAACGCGACGCACCAAGCCATCACTACTTTGAACCGTCTCAATCACTCGTCCAAGTTGCCACAGATTCCTTGGGAGGTTATCATCCTTAACAATGACAATGTCATCTACTCGGAGGTTGCGACGAGGTGAGTGCCATTTCTGTCTTGTCGATATGTTCATCAAGTATTCCTTTTTCCAGCGGCTCCAGAACTGTTCGATAAGATATTGGACTCTTCTCCATCTCTTATTGGCATACAGGTCTTCCTTAACAAACATCCCAGGGGGAGGAAGAGCTACTTTGGATTTCATCATAATGAGGTGATTCGGTGTTATTGGTTCAAGTGCATTTGGATCATTAATTCCGTCTACTGACAATGGGCGGCTGTTCACAATAGCCATGGCCTCATAAAATAGTGTTCGGAGGGAGGGATCATCAAGTCGACCTGGGCATTGTGCAAAGGTGCTGTCCAACACATTCCTGACAGTCCTGATCTGGCGTTCCCAGACACCACCTGCATGACTGGCAGAGGGGGCATTAAACACAAACTCACACTGCTTCTCAGCCAGGAAGATTTCCAGCAGCTTAGCGTCACATTGTTTCAGCCCTTCCTTGAGTTCGTTTCTGGCACCTACAAAATTAGAACCTTGGTCACAGTGGAGTTGTCGAACAGTTCCCCTAAGACTAATGAAGCATCTCAATGAGTTGATGAAAGAGTCTGTTGACAAATCTTCAAGCATTTCGATATGAACAGCCCTCGAGTACAAACATGTGAAAATCAAGCCGTATCTTTTGTGTTCCTTCCGGGCTTTCTTCACAATGAAAGGACCAAAACAGTCCATGCCGCTGTACGTGAATGGTGCTGAGGCTTCAACTCGTTCTTTAGGTAGTTCTGCCATTTGTTGGGTCTCTGTTGGCCGCCTAAGTTTCCTACATAACACGCAGGCATGTATTAGCTTGGAAACCAGCTTGCCTCCTCCAATTACCCAGAATCCGTTTGCCCGAAGCTCATTTAGCGTCTGGCTCCGACCCTGATGGCATGTTTTAGCATGGAAATGGGACACAATCAGCTTGACAACGTGGCTGTTAGCTGGTAAGATGACTGGGTGCTTGACTTTGTGACAGAGCGAGGAGCCTTTTAATCTTCCACCAACACAGAGAAGTTCGTCAGACCAGATGGGGTTGAGACTGAAAAGAGTGTTTGTGTTTGGAAGATATTGTCCATCCTGAAGTATCTTGATCTCAGAGGCAAAGGCTTGTTGCTGAACAATCTTAATCAATCCTTTTGCAGCCCTTTCGCGCTCATCAACCGTCACATGTTCGCTGTGCAGTTTCTGCTTAGATCCTAGTCTCTTGATTCTTGCAACTACCTTAAGAATCATTGTCCAAGAAGAAAACTGATCCAGACGTCTGAGGATGTCACTATAGTTCTTCGTTTCAGTTGCAAGTACTTGAATAATCTTCACCTCTGGATCGCCAACAAGCAATTCTGGTGGGCTGCTGGCCGTTAGATGCAATTCACGCTCCCAGAGAAACTTCGGCCCTCGCAGCCAGTTTGTTGAATGTATATCTGAGGCACAAAGACCTCGAGATGCATGATCAGCAGGATTTTCAGCAGTATCCACATAATGCCACTGACTGGGATCAGCGTTATCCCTTATCACTTGCACTCGATTCGCAACAAATATGTGGAACCTACGAGCATCGTTGTTAATGTATCCAAGCACGACTTGAGAATCTGTCCAAAATACCTCTGCATCAATTTTCATGTCAAGCTCACATTTTAACATGGCACTGATTTTTGTAGAAACCACTGCTGCGGCAAGTTCTAGCCTAGGAATACTTGTCACCTTTGATGGGGCAACCCTTGCCTTTGCAAACACAAGACTGCAGTGTACATCATTCTTGTCGTTTGTGTACCTTAGGTAAGAACATGCACCGTAACCGACGCAGCTGGCATCCGAAAAATGGTGCAACTCTACTTTCACAATGTTATGCAGGTCACATGGATGGTAACACCGTGGAATTGAAATTTCTTTCAACTTGTGAAAACCATTTAACCACCCCTCCCACCGTGGGGTAACATCTTCTGGGAGAGGATCGTCCCATCCGATGCCTCTGTGACAAAGTTCTTGAAGGATAAGCTTTCCCTTCAGACTGAATGGTGCGATGAATCCAAGCGGATCATAGAGAGAGGCAATGATGGACAGGCAACCGCGTCGGGTTGAAGGCTGATCTTGCAAACTAATATTGAAGCAGAAAGCGTCCGTTTTAATGCACCATTGAATTCCGAGTGCACGCTCTGAAGGGGATGGATCTAATCCAAGGGGTTCGATGGTTGCTGCTCTTTCCGAAGAATTTAAGAACGTGAGGGCTGCTTCCTTATTCGAGTTGAATTTACAAAGGCGCAGGCCTCCTCTACTGCACAATTCTTGTGACTCAATGATCAGTTTCTTGGCTTCTGCGACTGATGGAACGCTGACTAAACCGTCATCAACGTAAAAACCTTTCTCCACAAATGTCGAAGCTAGTGGAAAGAGGGATTTGTGTTGTCGTGCCAGATGTTTCAAACCAAAGTTGGCGCATCCTGGAGAGGAGGAGGCTCCGAAGAGATGAACTGTCATCCTGTACTCCTGTGGTTCCTTCTCCAAATCTCCACCTTTCCACCAGAGAAATTTCAAATAATTTCGTGATTCAGGAGTAACAGAGAACTGATAGAACATTCTTTCGATATCGCATATGATTGCTACTGCTTCCTTCCTGAAACGACAAAGGACACCTACCAAGGGATTAATTAAGTCAGGGCCGGTTAACAGCGTGTCGTTTAAAGAAATACCATGGAATTTGGCTGAACAATCAAATACGACTCTTAATTTGTCCGGTTTTCGGGGATGAAAGACGCCATGGTGCGGAAGGTACCACTCACTCTCTCCCTCAGATGCTGCCGGGGCAGGCTCCGCTTCACCTTTGTTAATAGTTTCTTCCATTGATTTGACGTATTGATCACAATATTGTTTATTGGCCTTTAACTTCTTCTTAAGACACTGTAGTCGAATTGTAGCTAGTCTCTTATTGTTTGGTAGGTTCGGTGGACCGTTACCTTTGAAAGGAAGGGGAAACTCATAATGTCCGTCTTTCTTTTGTGTGATGCGATCACTGAGGAACTGTATGAAATAGACATCATCCTGCGAAACATATTTATCTTCAGAATTTCTGTCGATGAAGTCTGATTCGAGAGCCTTCAGAACATCTGTAGTTGATGGACTTGGGATTTCCTTTACTGTCAGCCGATGCACAAAACTTTGACTTCCTTGTCTGTCTAGGTGGGGGTTTGATGAGCCAACAATACTCCATCCTAGTTCTGATCTCTGTGCATACGGTTGCATTTTGTCACCAATAACAACTTCAAGAGGAGCTAGTGCAGATGGACAGTCATGTCCAATCAGGAGTCCCACATCACAGTCTTGAAGTGGTGGTAGCTTATCTGCCAAGTGTCTGAGATGAGGCCACAATAATGCTGTTTCTTGTGTTGGTACATAAGACTTATCCACTGGGATGAAGTCTCGGCTGTAAGCCTTTTGCAGTGAGATGTGATTCTTGGAGTGCAGTCCTCTAACTTGAAGACCTTGGACGTTTTTGCTTGGTATGATTGTGTCAATAGCTGTCATAGTACTAAGTTTCAATTTTATTGGTCGTGCATCCACCTTCAGTTTGTCCATTACATCCCTTAAAACAAACGTTGAGTCACTCTGTGTGTCCAGTATTGCATATGTGAGAACTTCTCTGTGTGGTTCTAGTACTGAAGATACAAAGACGGGGACAATACTCGAGGTGGCAGAAGCATGTCGTGTTGATGTATGAGACACAACATTGTGCAATTCCTGGTTCAGAGGTTCATTTGCGGAAGTGGAGTTATTGCTTATTGCTTCCACAGGTCTTTGGTTTCTGTCTTCGTGCAAACAGGTAGGGTGACGACGACTGCATATCTTACAAGTATGCCGTTTCTTACAATCTTTGGTAATGTGACCTTTTCTTAAGCATCCAAAGCAGAGGTGATTTTCATAAATGACTGCCCTTTTTTCTTCGCCACTTTTTGCTGCAAAGACGGGACATTTTGCGATCCCATGCTCTTCACTATCACAGACTGTGCAGGGCGGCTTTGCTTCAGTGCTGTTTGCTTCTTGATTCTCTTGAGCATATGTACTTACTTGTATATTTGTGTTTAGAGCGCTGGCTTTCTTCTGCGATTTTTCTTCTGTAGATTTGAAATTTATCAACAACGGAGAAGCAATGGGGTTACAAGCAATCCGTGCTTCTGTGTTCAGGAACTCAGTGAAGCATGCGAGATCTGGATAGTCTCCAGAGGTGTCAAGTTCTGCGACAACTATTCGACTCCACCTGCGCACAATCCATTCTGGTAATTTTTGGAGCAACTTGTGGTTTTCTTCGCAATCATTAAGAATAGCTAGTCCTTTAACATGTGGGATTGCCTCTGTGCAGCCTTGGAGGAAGTCTGCAAACTCCCGTAGTGCTTGTGAATTGTTAGCACCGATCTTTGGCCATCTCGCAAGCTTATCTCGGAAAGCCCTTTGTATGATAAATGGGTTCCCATATCTGTCCTGTAAGACGTTCCAGGCTCCTTTGTATGCATTCTCTGAATCTCGATAAAAGAAACTTTCTACAGCTGTGAGCGCCTCTCCTGTGAGATAATTTTTTAAATAAAACATTTTTTCACTCGGTGGGAGGGGTTTCCTATCAATAAGAGCAATGAATGACATCTTCCACTCTGTAAACCTTAAAGGGTCACCACTGAACACAGTTGGTTCAGGTGTTGGCAAGCGACTCATGCTTATTGAACTTGCGATTGCTTGGGCTAGGCTGCCAGATTCCCGAGTCATTGAGATTTCAGGGGGAGCTGCTTGATGAGGATGGAATGACACAGCATCTGGATTCAATTGAGGTTTAGTTTCTGTTCCATAGTAAGCGGGGTAAGTTTGGTCATGAAACTCTTCGTGTTTCTCAAAACCTCCGAAACTGTCATATGCTTTCATACGAGCTGCTGCTATAGCTACATCCTTTTCTGTTTGCAACTGCTGCAATTTTGCTCTCTCTTGTTCCAACTGTTGTTGCATTTCCACCTCCTTTTGTTTCATTTCTGAAAACATCTTTGCCTCTTTAAGTTTCCATTCACACTCTAGCTTGTGGAGATGTGCTTGTTGTGCTTGAATTTCTTTCATCGCCTTCGCTTGCTCTACCTTTGCAAGAAGCTCTGCTTGTGCGTCTGCTCTACTGCTGTGAGTAGCTGTTGAGCTGGAGTTATTCGAGCAGCCTGATGACTCTGAGACGATTGTTTCGGTTTGGGTGTGGCCAAAAATAGATCCATACTCATCTTTGCTTAATATTTCTCTCACCCTTTCCTTCTCAAGCTGGTCATTAAATTCTTGGTTAACAGTCTCGAGACGTTTCGTAAGAAGATCACATATTTCCCCTGTTAGCATCACGCAGGCATCCATTTTTTTGACAATCTCGGGCGTAGTGTTACAATTACGTAGGATGGGTTCATACTGCTGGCTTACATCATTATGCTTTGCTTGAATGTGTTGCTTTAAGATGAGAAGGTCTTCCGATGAACAGAGGGTTTTTAGTTTTGTCCTTGTCTCCTTTGCGGCCAACTTCCAATGATCAAAGGCCTTGTTAAAAGCCTTCTCACGTTTTTTAGTACCTTGTTCATTCATCTCTTGGCCTTTCTCTGTTAACTTTCTTTCGCGAGAGCTGGATCTGAGCTGTGTGTCGGTAGGACTGACTGCACCCTCTGCTGGAAGCGACATACTGTTTGTTTGTTCGTCTGCTCTAAGTCAAGTAGCCTTTGATTGTGCTATGCCTGAATTAACACATTTAAGCTGTAGTTACACCTTACTACAGAGTAACATTTACATCAAGCATTAACAAATAATGCACAACCCAAAGGATTCTTAGCATACAAGCAGGATGTCAGAAATAAAGGGTGTGCAGATTAACGGAAAGAGATGAAGAGGTGTAACATTAATTATGCAAAAGCACATGTACCTTGAACTCATCACCAATTTTAGAAACATGAGCAGTTGTGAATTAGTTCACAACATTTACCTTACAACAGCAAGTTATTATCAGGAAAGTTCAAATCTGCTAAATTTGAATGTCCATTTGAATTCTTGCCAGGTTATGAGAGCTGATTCATGGCAGTGTAGACTGGTTGGTACCGGGTTGATGGGTGTCTTTGGTTGATGGTGATTAACTCTTCACCAGGGATGGCAAGGCTTTGTGTTGCGTCGAGTTTTCACTGTAGCGGCCCCTTGGTCTTGAAATAATGGCGGAGAGTTTCAACTGGTGTCGAGAAACTTTTATTGCTGAGCAATGGTCACATATACTGCACCGTGAAAACTATTAAGCAGAAAAACAAACACAAACTGTAACAGTAGTATATAAAGTAATTCACATTTTAGTACATTTAGTATTTTATTGCATTGTCATACCTCGTTACGCTTTCCAAGGGCGCTAATAAACTGTTGTCTTTGCCTGGGCAGACGTTGATACACTGAGCGCGCCACCGGTAACGTATCAGGACACGATTTGTGACGTCGTGACCCGGAAGTTAAATAGACAAAACGAAGAAGAAATGAACCCCCTTAAACAAACACGGAAACGCCACTAGGTGGCACTGCAGGTCCACGACCTCCCATCCACACACATAAACAAAACAACAGCAATGCACCTTATCGGGCATTTACAATCCCAACCGCTTCACACTCGGCTGCGAACCGCTCCAGTGAGATTTGGAGATCACGGCCTGAGGAAGCCAACAGTACCACATCATCTGCGAAAAGAAAAGCAGAGATGAAATACTGAGGTCACCAAACCGGATCCCCTCATCGCCCCGACTGCGCCTAGAAATTCTGTCCATAAAAATTATGAACAGAATCGGTGACAAAGGGCAGCCTTGGCGGAGTCCAACCCTCACTGGAAACGAATCCGACTTACTGCCGGCAATGCGGACCAAACTCTGACATCGGTGGTACAGGGACCCAACTGCCCGTATCAAGGGGCTCGGTACCCCGTACTCCCGAAGCACGCTCCACAGAACTCCCCGTGGGACACGGTCGAACGCCTTCTCCAAGTCCACAAAACACATGAAGACTGGTTGGGCGAACTCCCATGCACCCTCAAGGACCCTGTAGAGAGTGTAGAGCTGGTCCACTGTTCCACGGCCAGGACGAAAACCGCACTGCTCCTCTTGGATCTGAGATTCAACCTCCCGACGGACCCTCCTCTCCAGTACCCCTGAGTAGACCTTTCCAGGGAGGCTGAGGATTGTGATTCCTCTATAGTTGGAACACACCCTCCGATCCCCCTTCTTAAAAAGGGGGACCACCACCCCGGTCTGCCAATCCAGAGGCACTGTCCCCGATGTCCACGCAATGTTGTAGAGGCGCGTCAACCATGACAGCCCCACAACATCCAGAGCCCTAACGAACTCCGGGCGGATCTCATCCACCCCCGGGGCCTTGCCACCGAGGAGCTTGTTAACCACCTCGGTTACTTCAACCCCTGAGATAGGTGAGTCCACCACGGAGTCTTGAGGCTCTGCTTTCTCAAAGGAAGGCGTGTCGGTAGGATTGAGGAGGTCTTCGAAGTATTCTCCCCACCGACTCACAACGTCCCGAGTCGAGGTCAGCAGCACCCCATCTCCACTATAAATAGTGTTGGTGGTGCACTGCTTCCCTCTCCTGAGACGACGGATGGTGGACCAGAATTTCTTCGAAGCCGTCTGGAAGTCGTTTTCCATGTCCTCACCGAACTCCTCCCACGCCCGAGTTTTTGCTTCGGCAACCACCGAAGCCGTATTCCGCTTGGCCAGTCGGTACCTGCCAGCTGCCTCCGGAGTCCCGCAGGCCAGAAAGGCCCGATAGGACTCCTTCTTCAGCCTGACAGCATCCCTTACCGTCGGTGTCCACCAGCGGGTTCGGGGGTTGCCGCCACGACAGGCACCGACCACCTTACGTCCACAGCTTCGATCGGCAGCCTCAACAATGGAGGCACGAAACATGGTCCACTCAGACTCAATGTCCCCCGCCTCCCCCGGTACGTGGGCAAAGTTCTGCCGGAGGTGGGAGTTGAAACTCTTTCTGACAGGGGATTCTGCCAAGCGTTCCCAGCGGACCCTCACAATACGTTTGGGTCTGCCGGGTCGGACCGGCATCTTCCCCCACCATCGGAGCCAACTCACCACCAGGTGGTGATCAGTTGACAGCTCCGCCCCTCTCTTCACCCGAGTGTCCAAAACATGCGGCCGCAAATCCGATGACACGACTACAAAGTCGATCATCGAACTGCGGCCAAGGGTGTCCTGGTGCCAAGTGCACATATTGACACCCTTATGTTTGAACACGGTGTTCGTTATCGACAATCCATGACGAGCACAGAAGTCTAGTAACAGAACACCGCTCGGGTTCCGATTGGGGGGGCCATTCATCCCAATCACGCCCTTCCAGGTCTCACTGTCATTACCCACGTGAGCATTGAAGTCCCCCAGCAGAACGAGGGAGTCTCCAGGGGGAACGCTCTCCATCACACCCTCCAAAGACTCCAAAAAGGGTGGGTACTCAGAACTGCTGTTTGGTGCATAAGCACAAACAACAGTCAGTACCCGTCCCCCCACCTTGAGGCGGAGGGAGGCTTACCCTCTCGTCCACCGGGGTGAACCCCAATCTACAGGCTCCAAGCCGGGGGGCAATAAGTATGCCCACACCTGCTCGGCGTCTCTCACCTTGGGCAACTCCAGAGTGGAAGAGTGTCCAACCCCTCTCAAGAGGACTGGTACCAGAGCCTACGCTGTGTGTGGAGGTGAGCCCGACTATATCTAGTCGGAATTTCTCTGCCTCGCACACCAGCTCAGGCTCCTTCCCCACCAGAGAGGTGACATTCCATGTCCCAAGAGCTAGTTTCTGTAGCCGGGGATCAGAGCGCCAAGGTCCCTGCCTCTTGCCGCCGCCCGACTCACACTGCACCCCACCCCTTTGGCCCCTCCCACAAGTGGTGAGCCCATGGGAAGGGGGACCCACGTTGCCTTTTCGGGCTGTGCCCGGCCAAGCTCCATGGGTGCAAGCGCCGGCCACCAGGCGCTCGCCGACGAGCCCCATCTCCAGGCCTGGCTCCAGAGGGGGGCCCCGGTGACATGCGTCCGGGCAAGGGAAAACGCGGTCCAATATTTTTGAGCATCATAAGGGGGTTTGGTTAGCCGTGCTTTGTCTGGACCCTCACCGAGGACCTGTTTGCCATGGGTGACCCTACCAGGGGCAAAAGCCCCAGACAACTTAGCTCCTAGGATCATTGGGACACGCAAACCCCTCCACCACGGTAAGGTGACGGCTCGCGTTTTTTTTTTTTTAAAACAACCAAGTTTTTTTTTTGGCAATCATACAATAAAGTCCAGTAACATTTCAACACTCATACATGAACTGAGCACAAAATTATAACGACACCAGCCAGTGGCAAATGTGCAATTCACAAACATCAATCATATAAATGAAATGAAATGAAAGATAATGAAAGACATCAGCAGTGAGTAACAGCAGGCTATGCATTAAAGCGAAAAAGCGCTAACTTGCAGTATTAAGAAGAGAGGACATGGTGACGTCGTTGCTGCTGGGTTGAGCATTGCAGAGCAGATAAAAAAATGTGACAGTCATTTAAAGATATCACATGCTGTGTGTGCAAATGCTTTCGCATGTTGGTATTTTTTCATCCCTGACTTCAAAACTTTATGAGTATGCCCTGTTAACATCCTTTCTTGTAAAATGTTTCCAAATTTCGTCCATTTTTTACTGCTTATGTGCCATGTGTCTTGCTAGCCGCATTAGTACATAACATCACCACACAACATACGTGATGAGGTGTCGTGCGCGTCGCCCTGACTGGAACTGATTCGAGAATTGTTTGCAACAACGGCAAATGATGCCAAGGAATTGAAACACAGGGAACCAGTTCTCAACAAGAACCAATTTTTTATTACAAGCCATCTTGAAGACCAGTCCATCTTTTCCGCTTCCAAATTTCGGACACTATTACAACTAGAGTTGTTGCAGAATATTATCTCCATATCTCTCTGGTTTGAATTTCCCTCCAATGAGGAAGATGGGACCCCAAACCATTACACGGCCTCCACCAAATAAATTGCTATAGTCCTGCAACAACAAGAATATTATTGTCCAACTGCCATTGGCCCAATCTAGAGCAGGCGTGGGCACTTGCGGCCCGTTAAACGTTTTAATCCGGCCCGCCGAACTTGAAAAAAATTAGATGAATAAACCTTGTTCATCTTTTATTTTCTAAATACTGTGGTTTTTCAAAGACATATATTTTGTTGTAATGCTTTTGTTCGCTTTCATTAAAAATTGAATGTGTTTTTTTTTCTCCGATGAGGTGAGGTTACCAAAACACTCCATCCATCTGCTCCTGGTCCGACCCCTCTGTCAAATTTTAGAACCCATTGTGGCCCGCCAATGAAAAAGTTTGCCCACCCCTGATCGAGAGTGATCACTGATGATAAAGCCACCAGTATTGTCTGGCTGCCCGGCATATTGTCAAGTAAAAATTTGAGTGACTCTGCAGACGACAGCCTTATTTAAGCTCATAGAGAGAGAAAACAGTTGAGTTGGGGTGACCTTATTTTAAGACACGCCCATATCATAATTTTTCTCTGAATTCCTCTTTTATATGGAACTTGGCCGACATCTTGGAGACGGTATCATGGTTCACTCCTAATGTCACAATGCAAGTTTACGGACACCGGTTTGAATGAACAGGCTTAGTTACGAATACAACTACTATATATATATATATATATATATATATATATATATATATATATATATATATTAGTGCTGTCAAGGGATAATTTTTTTAAACTAATTAATCACAAAAAATTCCATGATTAATCATGATTAATCACAATTTTCAACTACTTCTTTTTGCGAAGCTTATAACAGATATTTACTTGAATAATATCTTGGAATTGATGCAAAACCACCAAATATGAAGTATATTTAATTCTGTTCTAATAGCTTTCTTGGATTCTTGAATACGATCTAAATGGAGACATTTATTTTCAAAACATTTCTCAAAACTGCCACAAGCGCCACACTCCAGCAGTGTTGGTTTGCAAGGCCCAGTGGTCACTTAAAAACAGTGTTTTGTTCTGAGACGTGCTAACGACAGCTAACATGGCACAATATTTGCAAAGTATTCAAATTATTTGTTAAGTAAATCAAACTGAGTTAACTGAGTTAAAAATTTTTTGTATTAATCACTTGAGTTAATGCTTTAATTTTGAGCCCTATATATATATATATATATATACACACAACACTTAAGTCTTTTTTTTGTGTTCCATAAATGGCCAAAAGATTCCACTTCTACATTTTTCTCTCTCTCTCTCTCTCTCTCTCTCTCTCTCTATATATATATATATATATATATATATATATATATACTCCATGGTTTATAACCGCATGGAAGATAGCAATAGAAAGCATTCGTATTAAACATGAATTTATAACTGAGAGGGAAAAAAATAATGAAATGACTATTCTCTAAAGAGACTTTAAATGTTACTAACTATGATGTTCAGGGGAGCATGAAGAAGCCCCTTTGCATACATCCAGGGCATCAATGGCAATTGATGCAAGTGGTGTCTTAGACAAGTAGCCTAATGAGTTTTAATATACATGCAGGTTGGGGAGAGTTTGGTCGCCGATGCCCCTAATGAACCCGTGACACCCTAATTAGCCACAATTTACAATTTTTAATCAGGAGCACTCCAACGCTGCCATACATATTTGTCTGAATTACTATTTTTAAAGAACAAGTCAGAACAAATGGAAGGAAGCATTTTTGTACTATGGTGGGCTTCCAAGTCACATTTCAAATTACACCTACGGTTGGTCATCTTTTCTATTTGACATTTTCCTTTTACCCACTTGACATGTCAGAATCAAACTCTCAGTTTAGACATTTTTACGACATAGATAGCTAAACGATCAAACAGCAGATTGACCGGCCCGCATGTCTAATGCATTAAAATGAATACTGGTACAATCAATAAATGTACAATGTAAAATACTCTGGAGTCATTATTCACATTTTTTGTAGTAATGAATTTGAACATATGGTCAATTTTCATGCAAATTTAGGAACTTAAATTTTATTTTTTTTTATTTATCTGGGGAGAGAATCTGAATGCATTGTTTGGATCCAACAGGACCAAATAGGGCCAGACATATCCTCCACTCATAAGGAGAATGCAGTGCCATATTGCGCATTTTCAGGCACAAAATAAGTTATGTTTCATTACAATATTACCTTCTGTGTAGAGTTATAAAGTTATATGTTACTTTTGAGTTCAATTCTTTTCAAATCATCGATCAAATTATTTCTTAACACGTTTGCCATTTTACAAGGAACATGCTAAATTTCAAACCCTCCCTGGTAAAGTTAATTTGAGAGATCTTTAACTTTATGATGTGGGGTATAATGTTAAATGTTACAACTTCGGTGGGAAATCACTGCCTTTGAATAATATATGTATCAATAAAATGATGTTTTTTTATATAGAAATATTGGAACTGATACTTGGTCCAATACATCCCTGACTACACACCACAAAAATATCAATACACTCAGTCTAATTCACACATGGGTAAGATACATTTGAATTGCCGATGCGTGTTCCTATTATCAATTAGACCAGGGGTGGGCAAACTTTTTGATTGGTGGGCCACAATGCATTCCAAAATTTGACAGAGGGGCCGGATCAGGAGCAAACGGATGGAGTGTTTTGCTAACCTCAATGGAGGAAAAATAAATACATTTAATTTCAAATGAAAGTGAACAAAAGCATTACAACAAAATATCTGTGTTTGAGACACCAGAGTATTTAGAAAATAAAACATTAACAAAATTTAATTTTTTTCAAGTTTGGCGGGCCGGATTAAAACATTTAATGGGCCGCGTGTGGCCCTCGGGCCGTAGTTTGCCTACGCCTGAATTAGACGATGCATTGAAGTTATTGATCATGACAAATAAGATAATAACAAAAATAAGTAGTCATAGTTATATATAAATGAAGTATTTATAAGTTAAATCGTCTGTTGTGGCTCTGATATTCTAATGCTTGACTGTACTCAGTAGCTTGTTATATTACTGTACTTTGTTCACTGCATTACGGAATTACACCACCTATAGGCATTAATGGCCAAATTCAAAACACGAGCATAACTAATAATGACATGGAAATCTTGGCTTTGTTCGGCTTTTATTTTGAATTTGGTGCTCGCAGCACATAAGGCGGTGTGTTAATGTGATCCATAATCCGAGCAATCATTGCGGCTGCCTTGGCTTCTGTCTCTCCGATTGCAAGTGCTTTAAGAAATCCCGGAAGAAAATGAAAAAAAAACCAAAATGCGCAAAATAATCGAAAAATAAAATTTTAATAATTCTCAAATGTAATATCACCAATCACCACTAGATGGCAGACCTGGCTTAGTTGCATTTACACTGGGTCTTATGACACCTTATACTATGGCATGCGTTGGCCAAATAAAGTTTTCCAGATTCGGAATGTCATGCAGATATGTCCATATTTGAAAAAGTATTTTTGTCATGCATCTGATTAGGAAGTGTGTGGTCTTATGCGACTTCCCCAGTAGCACTGATGAAAAATTGTGGCCCCCTCCAGCATTTAAGTTGCTCATCCTTGGAATACATAAATGCGGGCTGTACCGTATAATTGTGAATTTGGACCTGGAGGACCAACAAGAAAACATACTTGTAAAGCGAACCAATATAATTTACCCATTTGATCAAAATATTCCTCTAAAATTGCAATATATTAATATATAGGTGTATTTTTCAGCTTTTAGGCACTTTTACCAGCTAAATGAAATAGTTACTACCAATTAAGCTTTACATGTTAGGTTGGCATGAGTACTTTTAATGATTGAGATTTGTATGCACTTTGGCACCTATCACTGAAGCAAATGCTGAACGCGAAGCATGAATGCATTCTTTCATGATTGAATAGTCACTGCCGAAACAAAATACCAAAAAATGTGATGACTGGTCATTCTTCCAGACACGAAAATGATTTTCCACAAAGGGCCACAGGAGGTCAGAATAATATATTTACATTTGTTTGATAATCTTAAACATTAAAAAGGGAAAGAAATGGAGGGCAAGCATTTTTTTTTTTTGGCACAGTACATAAACGTGAACTAATAAAGTGTTATTAATACAATACAATACAACTTTATTTATATAAAGTGTCACAATGAGCTGATTATACATCTGAGTCTGCATAGAAGCATGTCTGGATTTGTACATTGTAAGGTTTTTCACTTATTAAAAAAATGCAGACCTCTTGATTAAACACTGAGCCATAAATCACATGGTGTACAGTGTAATACCAATTCGGCTTTAAAAAGAGAACCACTGGACCAGCAGTTCAGTGAATTTAATCATGATGTTTAAGAGCGAGATGCATTTTTTTCCCCTCACTTCGTTTTCTTATCAGACGACGGAGAGAAACGCACTGACATGTACAGCAGCGCTCTGATCATATGATGAAATCCAACACTAAGGCCATGCCCTATTGTTTTGATTCCACGTTCCAACGGCTTTTAATGTCACTGAAAACAGACACAAGCTTCAGAAATCTGTTTAAATTAGAACGCAGTAGTTTCATAGAACATTAGTTCAATTGAGGGATCAATCTATCTATCTATCTATCTTTCTATCTATCTAGCTAGCTAGCTAGCTAGCTAAGTATCTATCTAGCTAGCTAGTTATCTATCTATCTAGCTTGCTGGCTATAATTAATTGCAATTTCATTATCAGTGTTAAATACGAATTATTATTATTATTATTATTATTATTATTATTATTATTATATTATTATTATTATTGGGCGGCACGGTGGCCCGACTGGTTAGCACGATGGCCTCACAGTGAGAGACAATATCGGGCGTGGGTTCAATCCCGGCTCCGGCCATCCTATGTAGAGTTTGCATGTTCTCCCCGTGCCTGCGTGGGTTTCCTCCCACATTCCAAAAACATGCATGGCAGGCCGATTGAACACTCTAAATTGCCCCTAGGTATGAGTGTGAGCGTGGATGGCGGTTTGTCTCTGTGTGCCCTGCAATTGTCTGGCAACCAGTGCAGAGTGTCCCCCGCCTACTACCCAAAGATAGCTGGGTTAGGCTCCAGCACCCCCCGCGACCCTTGTGAGGAGAAGCGGTACAGATGATGGATGGATGGATGGCATGTTAACTTTTTCGTCAAGGGTTTAGGATTGATGAGGTGTTAAACTGCTTCTTACCAATGATGAAATGAATAGAATCTAAAAGGATATGTGAATATTAATCAGGCCTGAGAATGATCATGCTTTTGACTTGTAAGCTTGTAATATTGGTACTGAAATGGTTAAGCCTGCGTGACAAGCTTAAGCGTGTATGTAATTACTCCTGGCTTTATTGGAAACCCTTCTGTGTATGTGAGTGTTTTTTTCTGGGTTAGTTTGTGTCCATGATCATGATGTGCAAAAATTTTTTGATGCAGGCCTCCCAATTTCCAATCTTGTATTCCACTTCCAATAGACTCCTCAGTGTAACTGCTGAGGGCCAGAGTTGCATTTTAACAGCATTGTTGTGCAATCTGTCTAAACAATGAGTAAGCCGATTTGTATACAAAGGAACAGAATGTAATTCCAAATGAGAATGTGGACTATTCATCCCCTCTTCACTGACTGTGACGGGTAATTCTCAAATATTTCTGGATGACATGATCATATTTTGCAAGTTTTTTCATCATTGACCTGTGCAGCTTTATGTTAAATCACATCACAGGGATTAAAGGAAGCCATTAAAACAAAATCCACTCATGTTTGCCAAAGGATGAGATCAAACTTGAATTGAAGTTTGGGGCTTAGCAGTTTCATTATGTTATCGATGGGATTTTCTGATCTTTCAAAAAAAGCTACACAAAGGCCGTCCAACTGCCACAAAACTAAATAAGTATGAATGTTTTATTCTTTGAAGATTGAAATACTAAATAATTTCCTGACAATGAGTCAAAACAGTGGCTTCAAGTCAGGGCAGTAAAGGCTCAAACACAGAAGCATGGACCTACATTTTCAACTTACATTGAATTGGTAAGAATTTATTTCCAACAGTCTTTTGTCTTCATTTCATAGCGTTTATGGCTTTGTTCTGTCCAATCAGATTTTAGCTTCGATGTAAGGCCGGTGAATGTAATTTGCCCAAGGCCTTCAGAATCCAGAGTGCCATTGAAATATTATTTTAATCAAGCCGATTTTAGATTCACCACTTGGGAAGATTCAGAGTCACACTGATCGATTACTCGTCTGATTGGTTGAGCTAAAAATGTGCACAATAGATGGTGGTGGTGGTGCATTTTTCAAAAAAACTGGACCATGTGAGGGTAGTTCAACCAACTCTGTTTCTAGCTCCCTTATTCCAACCCATAAAGGGATTTTTTTCTGAGGCTTTTCAAAACAGTATGTATGAGAGATAAAGCCATCTTACACAGGCAGTAGCCTCTCTCGTGAGTATGATGTATTTTATGTTTAAGTAACTTTTTATATTGGTAAATATATATTGTTGTATGTGGCACGATGGCCGACTGGTTTGTACAATGGCCTCGCAGTGCAGAGTTTGTGGGTTCGATTCCGGCTCTGGCCTTCCCATGTGGATTTGCATGTACTCCCCGTGCCTGTGTGGGTTTCCTCCGGGTACTCCGATTTCCTCGCACATTCCCAAAACATGCATGGCAGGTTGATAGGACACTCTAAATTGCCCCTAAGTATGACTGTGAGCAAGGATGGTTCTTCGTCTGTCTGTGCCCTGCGATTGGCTGGCAACCAGTTCAGGGTGTACCCCGCCTACTGCCCGAAGATCGCTGGAATAGGCTCCAGGACCCCCGCGACCCTAGTGAGGAGAAGCGGTACAGATAATGGATGGATGATTATTGTATAATGTAGAGGTTTGTGATTGTTTGTAGATCATGTATTGGAATATAAAGGTGTAATAAAGGAGACCATCGCTATTCACAAGGGATAGGGACCGGCCTGTGAATAGCAAAAAATTGTGTTAAATTGACAGCCATTGTAATGTATTGAGAATTGACTAATTCATAAATTTATTTTTTAACCATTGAAATTCTTGGTGGCACAGTGGCCGACTGGTTAGCACGATGGCCCCACAGTGCAGAAGTCGTGGGATAGATTCCGGCTGTGGCCTTTCTTTGTGGAGTTTGCATGCTCTTCCCGTGTCTGCATGGGTTTTCTCCGGGTACTCAGGTTTTCTTACAAATTCCAAAAACATGCATGGTCAGTTGATTGAGCACTCTAAATTGCCCCAACGTGTGAGAGTGAGCGCGGATGGTTGTTTGTCTTTGTGTGCCCTGCAATTGGCTGGCAACCAGTTCAGGGTGTACCCCGCATACAGCTCAAAGACTGCTGAGATGGGTGCTAACACACCCGCGACCCTCGTGAGGAGAAGCAGAACTGATCATGGATGGGTGGATGGATTAAACCTTCTTTCAAAAAAGACTAGAAACCATCCATTATGCATTTTCCATGAAAAAAAAACACGAGTTGCGCACCCTCCAAAAAACACCCCCCCTAAAAAAACAACTAAACATTGACAAATATTGAAAAGAAAAACACCCAAAAATTCATCCTCAAATACACTAAATGCCTCTGTCTCTTTTTTGATGCCACAATAACAAAGTTGTGATACACTTTTTTTTTTCTAGTTTTCTTGACAGTTGAAGGGTACATTAAATACATACTTAATTCAACCAGGTCACGTGACTTACACATTCTTTGTAATGCAACTTGTAGTAAAAAAGTACGAAAAGACAAAGCCGAAGAGAGAACGTCATCAATAACAAAAACATCATTCGCTATTGTAGAAAAAGAAATTCATTACTCAAATGCCCAGGTGTGAAACTCACCAGCCACCATTGGGTTTGAATAACAGAGAAGGAATTCGCACTCGTAAACCTATTGAACTGTATTATATCATATCTATATATAACTTTATATACGTGGAGCAAACAAGAAAAAAAATAGAGCTCAAGGCAGTCAAACAGAAAAAAACTTTCATTCATTAACACCAACAGACATTAAACCATCCACCTTCACATTCACTAAGATGATTTAGTCAGGATTGGAATCATGTTTACCAACAAAAGTCTGTAAATCAAAGATGTTGTCATTGATAAAACTCTTCTCGTGTCATTCTTCACTCAAGTACCAATTCTTCAAAAACGGCTGCTCTGACAACCTCCATGCTAATCCTGATCCCTAATCAATTGCGTGGAGCTGCTTAATGGAATCCAAAACAGGGTGTCTCTCTGTTCATAGTACAAGAAAATCTCAAGCCTATCAAGGCATGCTTGAGAAAATTTGATTTCAATGTCCAATTTTTTTTTGTCTTTATCAAACAATTGTGTCCACATGTACAATTAAGGAACTCATGTTTAGTAAAATAAATAAATAATTAAAGTCACCTTGCTGTATGAATGACAAAAGGAAATGGACTCCTCTTTAGTGGAAAACTCATCGAATACCATCCTTAAGAAAACAACTGGCGTTTTGTAACGACAGTCCGCAGGATCTGAGACATTACACTGAAGTAAAAAAAATAGGATCACGTCTTAATGTCCAGTTGTCTGACTGTATCGGCAGTCAGCGCATGCACCCTGCGCGCCAAAATTCATGTTCATGCATCACCGTCTAAATTGGTACAAACAAGGGCATAATCAGACTGCAACAGACGGTTAAGACTGCAGAAATGATCACCGCTAACCCCCCCACACATCTCAAACCCACCACCTACTCTTGAAGACTTGAATGCTGCAAGAAACAAATGCTCACTCAGAAATGAGCCCTTCGTGTTTTGGTCGCAAGATTTTGGATCTGGCTGCACAGAATTGGCTATACAAGGAGAATACCGGTATCGGCTTGATACCCGGCCTTATTTCAAAGTAGTGCTACCTGAAAAACTGAAAAGAAATGTGATATGCAAAATATGGGTGTTGAACAATGCAATAGATATTGGGATATTTATATATACTGTCATGTCGTGTGTTGTTTCTGTTGCTAATATGTTCTCTCCACCCACAGTCCATCCTGATGGAGTTGTGGGTGGAGTCACGGAAGGGAAGTAATTCCAATCAGTCCGATCCACCTGGTGCTAATTAGCAGTCGGTAGTATTTAGGTTCAGCCCCAAACAAACAAAACTGCCGGATTATTGCTTTGCATGTGGTCCTGCTGATTGCTGCTCGCGGTTTCTCGAGTTGTCTCAATCTGTTTTTGCGCCTGTAGTATTTAATGTTGGTTAAATTAAGTTCTATTGTGTTTATGTGTTTCTGGTACAAAATTAGTTAGCTTACCTAGAGTACTTAATGTGTTTGTTTCATTTAAGTGCTCTTGGACAGTTAGTCTAGTTTTTGTAAATAGCCTTGGTTCTCGTCCACTATTCCTTATCAGTGCAAACTTGTTTTTGTGAGGGTTTTTCCAGAACCGCTGGAAAAAGGTTGGGACTCTTTAAAGCGCAGACACAGAAGGATGGATTTAACAAAAGATATTTATTTTTTACAAAAACAATATATATCATACGCAAGACCGACAAAGTGCAACAAAGGACGCTGGTTGAAAAAAAAAAACACACCCGGGGAATAACGACGGGAAAGAAAAACGCTTGCAAAAAGCAAGGAACAAGATTGAAACGAAAATCGCTTGCCGCAGAAGGGCAAGGAAAGCCAATTGACGAACGAGCACAACCGAGATAATCAATAAATAAGAAAGAAAACACTTGCGAATGAACACGAACAAAATTCTCAGAAAGCAACAACGAGGCGTCTAACAGTTCGCAGCTTGGGAGCATGAGCAAGGTGAATCTTCCGACACCGAGACGACTGCACGAATTCCTTAAATAGTTCCGCAATCAATAGCATGACGAGTGGCAGGTGTGTGGCTGGTGGGTGCGCCTCAAACACACTTGACAGAACAAAAAAATGGACCATGGCAGTTTTATTCTTGCAATGACGTTTCGTGTTGTTGTAATTCAAATCAATGGTTTGAATAAAGCCTGTGTCACAGCTCTCAAACACTTGCGTCTGCGTGGTGATCCCTTCTCTGGCCGAAAGGCCATCCATAACATATAGTTATAAGCCTACAAAATACTACTTCAGAATCAGAATGCCCTTTATTGTGAATGTCATGAAAGAAATATTTGTATTAAAGTTATTTAATGTGAGTAATTCCCGTAGATACTCATCCACATTTGGATGGCGATGCGCAATAAGGGATACATCGGATTGTAAAGTTTAAATGGGACCCAAATAGAAGGAGGAAAACGTGTTTGGCGTCCTGAGTTCTTTTATGTCGATATAGACGACTCTGATTTTTAGATGTCATGTCATCTGCCGAATGAATTAATGAGCAGTATATTCAATAAAAAATTGAAGTGATTATCTTATATACATGTGTGTAAATTTAGTATATTTCTTTGTTAATTGGGTCTATTCAATCACGTACATCGTTCCATTTTTCATCTAATTTTGCTATGTTAGCTTGAAAGAGAATTAACACGATGTTGATAAGTGTGGTGATTTATCCTGATTTGTATGATGAAGTATCCCAGTGTCAGCCGTGACTGATTACGGAAATCATCACTAAATTGTTTTTGAATTTGGGCCACTTTTCTGCAGCACTCCATGAAGGGCATGGGGAGTTGCCATGTAATTCGCTGCAGTGATGTCAGACTTGTAATGTAATTACATACCCATCTGTCTCTCATCGTATGACAAGCGCAAAATGTCCAATTATGGTTTCGTTTAAATTGTAATTAGTTCGGCCCAATTTGCCTTCCTCCAGTGTGCCGCATGTGCGTAATGAAAGAGAGATGCATATTTCTGTGCTTAAAACCTGAGAAATTATGCTCAGTATATACCCTCTTTGCATTTAGTTAAGCAGGTCTGAGTGTGGCAATCCAGTTCGATTCTTGTTCAGGCATCCAATTTATTAGCATATTCACTTAAGCAATGATTATATCTTCAATTTTACAGAGCATCATTCAAGATGGTTACTATTTTACCGAATGTGACATTTTAATTTGTAACATATTATAATGTATGTCTCTGTCAGTCTTCAAGATTGAGATCTGGGAATTACAGAACCCTAAATAGCTGAGTCTGTAAATGTTTGATAAAACCACACCAAAAACTCAACAAGTCATGCACCCAAAAGACAGTGTAACAAATGCATTTATGAAATCCTATGCAAATCCTGTCAAAATATATTGAAACAGGAGGTGCATTCACTATTCGTAAAAAAAAAGCACCAAACAGAATGTGAAAAAGAAACAACAGGACATTACATGAGAAAACAAAAACAAAAGAAAACAAGAAATCAGACTTATTTTGAAGGTTCCCAGAGCAGCTATTTATAAGACACGTGACACGGAAGTGTGACAGCTCTGACAAAGGCTGACTTGACAGCCGAAACTGTCAGCAAGGTAAGAGTTTTTTTGCTCTCCACCTGAAAAAAGGTTTTGTCTGGAAAAAAAAAGAAAATTTCAAACCTATTTTAAAGAAGACGAGATGATTGCTACAACACTATCTGTGAATTGTTTGATTCCATGATTGTTATGCAGCATATACAGTCTACAACAGGAGTGGGCAATCTTTTTGACTGGCCACAATGGGTTCTAAAATTTGACAGAGGGGCCGAACCTGGAGCAGATGGATGGAGTGTTTTGGTAACCTCACCTCATTGGAGAAAAAATAATACATTTAATGTTAAATGAAAATGAACAAAAGCATCACAACACGATATGTGTCTTTGAAAAAACACAGTATTTAGAAATGAAAACATGAACAAGGTTTATTCATTGAATTTTTTTCAAGTTTGGCGGGCCGTTTTAAAATGTTTAATGGGCCGCATGTGGCCCTCAGGCCATAGTTTGTGCATTTTAATAGCTTGCAGTCAGAGGTTCCTCCAGTGATTCTAAAATGGCCTGTTTCCTCTTGGAATTAAGGAAAAAATGTAAGTCCTTTCTAGTCCAATTGGCACACACCTACACGTAACAGGCATAATGACGTGGTCTTTTCTCATTTGTAGTGGCCATCTGGAATTTTCCTAAGCGGTCAGTATATTTCCAGATTGGTCCTCGCCATTACGGCCGCCAGCAGCCCTCCGCATGAAGGTCCGTCGGCGACATGACAACCACATGACTAGCACAGCGAACTAACCGCACGCCACCCCGGGGTGGGCAGCCCATCATCCAAAACCTTGTGCGCACAAACAAGACTGATAATGCCTGAAGCGATGTGTCAAAACAAAATGCATTCTGAGTCATTTAAATGGAAGTCCATTTTAACTACACTGACTTCAACCTGTGTGTGGAGGAATGTCAAGGTCCTCAATAATCAAAGTTACAAAGGTGACTATGTTTGTTCAAAGCCCTTTCGCGCAGGATATGCTTAAGTGTGACGGTGATTTATCAAGTCTGCAGCAGCTGCGCCTTGCCACAAGTCAACGCACTCTGCCATAGTGATTAATTACGTGCTTGGATGACAATACAGGAAGCAAACATGCATGTGATGAGTGAAATGGGTCAATAGCCAGCATTAATAAGAGATATTTTGTTGTAACTGAGTCAATATTACAAATATTATTCTTGTGTAACTTCATCACTCTAATTGGATTTTACTGCTCTTATAATGCAATTTCAACGAGAGTAGACACTTTGTGGTCACACTGTTGGACGTCATTTTTATATAGCACATTATCAACTCTGTTTGCCTCAAATCTGTCCTTTCCAGCATCACTTCTGGGATAGGCTCCAGCACCCCCTGGGACCCTTGTGAGGCGAAGCGGTTAAGATAATGGATGGATGGATGGATAATCATTTCAATAATCAATGTAATAGACGCACCTATGCACTAAAACACACGTTCATGCTGTTTAAAAATTAGACAAATCTTGGCTCACCAGGTATTCAATACTTGAATAGTTCACGTATTGCTTATGTACCCTTACTCAAGTAAGGTCCACCAGCGTCTTCACTTCCTGAGGGTCCTCAGGAAATTCAACCTGGACAAGAAGCTGCTGCTGGCCTTCTACCACTCGTCCATCGAGAGCCTGCTGACGTACTGTGTCTCCACCTGGTACGGCAGCTGCACTGAGGCAAACAGAGCGAGGCTCCAGAGGATCGCCAAAACAGTGCAGAGGATCATTGGCTGCCACCCGGTGCCTCAGCAGAGCTCTCAATATCATTAAAGACAATACTCACCCGAGCTCACACCTGTTCGACCTGTTGCCCTCTGGCAGGCGCTACAGGTGCATCAAGACAAAGACTAACAGAATGAAAAACAGTTTCTTCCCAAGAGCCATCTCCATGCTGAACTCTCACACACACCTACCCTTATCTTGCAGAACAGCGACATAATGTGTTTTTATTTTTCCAATTTTGTGTTTATTTTCTATTTAATTATTTAATCTTTAATTAATCGATATATTTAATTAAATTATTGTTGTGTTGAACTGGAGCGGGGAGCTCTCTAATCGCGTTACACACTGAATACAATGACAATAAAGTGCATTCTGATTCTGATTCTAAATTATTTGGAGGTCTACCATATTTTTTTATGTAAGTCTTAATATTGCAAAGTCATTTTTCTTACATGAGTACAGCATGCTAATTATTGGTATTTAGGACGGCGTATATAGCTCAGTAGCCAATATGATTCTGGTTCTTAAAGAACAAGAATACACATTAAAAACTGACCTGCATTATGCAAAGGCAGAATAATACCAGGTATTGCTCAACCTCTCGCTGCCGACTTGATGGCTGAAGTAAAAAAATTCAAAATGGATATTGCAGTATGAAAATGATCTAACCAAGCAAAAGACAATCAAGATATGTTCAAATGTATCAAGCACAAATACAAGTAAAAACAATCAAGTGCCATTTTTTTGTTGAGTCATCACAGCATGTTGTGTGTTTATGCGTCAATTATTCTTACACAAAGGCGTTGAGAATAAGGTGCTCTTGTGCACATTACTTGGATCAAACCCAGCAGCATTCCTGCCTCTTTGTTGCTGCTGCGTTTCATTGTCAGTTAATTAATTTGTAATTACAACTACTGGGCCTAGATGATATTACAGGCAGTCTGTTTTTCTGCAATCAGTAGGCACAGGCGACCAAAACCAATTAAAAAAATGTCTCATAATGCCGAGGCATTTCCTTGGAATGCAACCAGGTAGCAGAAGCATGTCGGATCATTAGAGTATGAAACAAAATACCAATGCCCTTTAAGTGCTCAGACGGCAGCACTACAACAGACATCAACTATGGTATTTTACTTGCATAGTTCTTATTATTGTTGTTGCTTGGTGTATTGAATTCTCGTGAGACAGATCTTTATTTGAAAAATTTTGTTCAGTTCAGTTCAAACACCACAGTCCCCCAAAAATATATATGCCAGTATATTATTTTGTCTTGATCCACATTCTCAGCTGCTGGACCCCAAATTGGCGCACCAATAAAGTAAGTTCCAACTTGGGGTATTTAAGCTTTTTCATTTTATAATCAATATTGATAGGTATATTAATTGTTATCATAAACCATAGGCTTACAAAATAATCCCATTAATATTTCTTCCTAATGTTGGTGGTTTTAGTATTACTCTACAAATCAGAAGTTTTTTCATTAATGAGAAAAAAAAGTCAATGAATTAGAGGGTGTTTCCAAATTTCCTAAATCAATGGCAGAGGAGAATTTTGCCCGGGTTAAGAGGCTGTTGAACTGAGTGGTGAGCTCTTTGCTCGCTCACACATGAGGAAAGGTAAAAAAAAAAAAAATTTAAATAATGAAAACATGCAGAGCCGCCCTTGACAACTTGTGGCCCGCTTTCATATCGGGGTAGTGTAGTCTTTCCTGAACACTGCACAGGAACAGACCAAAACCAGTAACCAATGTTATAATGGTTCATGAAATGACAAAAAGTCAAATTGAAAACACATTTTTGTTAACAAAATTAAAAATAAATAAATAAATAAATATATATATATATATATATAGATAGATAGATAGATGTGCACTCCCCGCGACCCTAGTGAGGAGAAGCGGTACAGATAATGGATGGATAATAATGGATCCCAGCTATCTTCGGGCAGTAGGCGGGGTACACACTGAACTGGTTGCCAGCCAATCGCAGGGCACGGAGAAGAACGACCATTCGCACTCACACTCATACCTACGGGCATTTTAGAGTGTCCAATCAACCGGCCATGCATGTTTTTGGAATGTGGGAGGAAACCGGAGAACCAGGAGAAAACCCACACAGGCACGGGGAGAACACGCAAACTCAACACAGGAATACCGGAGTCACAGTGAGGCCATCATTTTTTTTTTTTTTTTTCGCGACCATGTTAGCACACCCTGCTGGCAAAAGTCTGAGAAATCTATGATTTGAATTGACTGTGACAAATACATTATGTGAATACGTTTGTTTGTGATGGAGAAAGCTGGACAAAAGGGCAGCTGTCCACGATGTCGTAGTCTGTCTTATTATTCAAGCAAGAAACATCACAGGTTTAGACAACAGACTGCAAAAATATAAAAAAATTAATAAAAACACACTGCCCAAAGGACACCACTCACATCTCTCTAAACCGCCATGTGATTGGCTGCGGCTGAATGGCATTGCTGTACTCTTTTGGTGTTATTTTTATTTCTTTTGGGGATATGAATGGCATGAGAGATACATGTTTTGTGTTCATTTTATTTCTTTGTTTCATTGTATGAGATTTTTCGTTTTGATTTGAAACCGTGACTCTCAGGTGTGTGGTGACCAGTGAAATCCCTCCCCTGCCGTTGTCGATTAGCTGTGTTGCCATGACGTCTCGCACCGTTCTGGGGTGCTGCTGCTGACAGCGATCCCGTATTCGCGAGCTTGCATGCGCGAGCTAGCATGCGCATGCTACCCTGCGCGAGCTAGCATGTGCCTCGTAGTGTGGCGCGCCCAGTATAAGTATTGAATACAGAAACAGCACCCTCAACTGGTGCTGCTCCCTTTGATACAGCGTCTATTAGCCGTAAAAATACGGGCTGTGTGTATATATATATATATATATATATATATATATATATAGATAGATAGATAGACAGATAGAGATATCAATGATAGATTATTGAAGCTACATGCTTTTATTGATGTAATATTATTATAAAGACTTTATGACTTTTCAACCTCACCTCAATCGTCGCCCTTTCCGCTTGTGAGCCGCAGAAGGAAGCATAAATTGATGGGAAAAAAATTCCTATCTGACAGCCCATTATAGAGTTAAACTCAATGTCAGTTAGACTTCACTTTCTGTCTGACATTAATTACAGGTGACAGGCCTAAGAACAAAACGCCACACAATTCTAATGATGACTCCAGTGGAAATTCTTCATGCTTTCACTTTCGTCTGCTTTGACAGGAATGATTATGCAGACTCTGAGCTTGTCACGATGACAATATTGAACCCCAGACTGTGGTGACCCAATATGGGTCAAAAGACAAAAACCAAACAGCATTAAAAATACAATTTTATCACTCATTCCAATAGCAAGAATCTAATCTAAATGTCATCTAAATTTAAATCCTGGATTCATTACTCTGTCAAAACCAGTTTTGCTACTGTTTATGACGAGCATATTTAATGTCAATCTCAGTGAGTATTCTAGTGAATTTCTAATCACTATTGCAACCTATCAAGGTTGAACAACAATTGGTTCAACAAATCACTCGGAGGAGGAGTTTTTCAATGAGTGGACAAGTGAACTACATTCTTTGAGTTTGACAATTTAGTAGGTAACACTTAAAAAACAATCAGATAATGACTCAACACGTGTGTATGTCTATGAATTGATAAAGAAGTGACAAAATCTGCCATTTTAACAATCGAGATGAAGCGGAGACCTGGTGTGCAACACGGCAGCCACGGGAGAGAGGAGAGTGGATATTAATTCTCCTTTTGATAACTATCTCTTTGCTCTCATGGAGAGTCATTGACTCACCACAGAATTGCGTCTGACTGATAAAGATTGTATTTAAGATAAGCTTCCGTGCAGGAGCTGATACCACCTCTTTGCCCGGCATACATATAGCGGCATCCAACAAACTTTCTCACATCATACTTTATATGCGGCTCAACAATTACTTTCTTTCGCAATTATTTTAATACCAAACAATATTATCAATAATTTAATCCATGATGTGAATCAACAACACTGTAACTATATTACACTTTGTCTGTTCAAAATAGAAAGTGTACCTTTATTCGTTACTTCACTGTTGGCCTCTCACGCTTTTCCTAGCATCAACCAAAGGGCGATTGCAAAAGAAATAAATGAATATGATGCATTTGAACAAACTATGGTCAAGAAAAAGTCCTATTTCAGCCCAATTATCATTTTGATTCAATTGGATTTTTCATTCGTTAGTCTACAACAGGGATGGGCAAACTTTTTGATTGGCCACACTGGGTTCTAAAATTTGACAGAGCGGCCGGACCAGGAGCAGATGGATGGAGTGTTTTGGTAAGAAAAAAAATACATTGAATTTTAAATGAAAGTGAACAAAAGCATTACAACAATATATGTCTTTGAAAAACCACAGCATTTAAAAATAAAACTTTAACAAGGTTTATTGATTTAATTTAAATGTTTTTTTAAAGTTCGGCGGACCGGATTAAAACGTTTAACGGGACACATGTGGCCCCCGGGCTGTAGTTTGCCCACCCCTAGTCTACACCATCTTTTTCTATGTACGTACAATGAGTAAGCCATTCCAGTTGATTCAGACCTTCATTAATGTCAACATGAATAGTGAAAGAGGGAATTGTGCATATATATATATATATATATATATAATATATATATTATATTTTGTGTGTGCGTGAAAAAAAAAATGATGCAAGTGAGTGAAGCCAGAAAAGTCACCTTGAATTTAACAAATGATACAGTCAGCTAATAGTGATGGCAGAGAAGCAGCTTAGGCCATGTGAGGCCTTTCTCGGGTCAGTTGTTGATACCCCATATTATCTTTTTGTGCAAGGAAGGCAATGGAAGACGACACCTAATGGAGCAAATAATCCATGGTTTAGTACTCAGGCAATGAGTGCTATCTTTCAAGCATGAATGATTATCGGGGGTTACTGCTTCTGTCTTGCAATAGATTGAGATTTTAAATTCTATTATTTTATTAATTAACCACGGGCAACCTTATTTGGCCGGGCCACTCTAGATTCATATCTGGCCTCACCTATTTTGTGCTTTTTCTCGTGCAGAATAGCATTCTATCAGAGGCAAACCGTTTCCCAAGAGCCACACACTTTTAATGTTGATACAATACGATAATTTGATGTAGGGCTGGGCGATAAACCGAAAATTTACCGTTACCGAAATTTATTACAATGGCCGAAATCATTTTGCCCATGTCGGTAAATTCATTTTTTTAAAAAAAAGAAAAGCCTTTTCTGTCTGCGGCAATGTTCATGCCCCTTTAAGACAGCGCCTCTCGTCACGTGACTCCACCCGCCTGATCGAGAAAGAAAACAGACGTCGCTCTCGTTGCTGGCGATTCAAATCCAGAAGCTTTTTCACCACCCACAACACAACCATGCTGTGCTGAAAGTTCAAAGTGAGAAGCAAGGTTCGACAAGTGACAACAGCCCATTAACGGAGGCGACACCACACGAGAGAATGTCTCAGAGGTGGATGCGATAGCCTGGCACATAGCTAAAGATAAAGCTCCTCAAGTGGCGCGCACAGGATTTAAACGCTTCATGAAAGCCGTATTTCCCGATATGGACTACATCGGGCCGGGAGCTTAGACATGTCAAGCATTTTGCATCTACATCCGACTTGTGGTCGGGTCGTAACATGGATCCCTGATTGAGCCTGACTGTGCATTACATAGACGACAAGTGGCGACTGCGCACCAGAGTACTCGAGACGGCACATTTTCCCCGATGATGCACACTTGTTTATTTGGCTTGCATTGACATTTTCTTTCATTTTATTTAGCATTTTTTTTATTTGCCATTATTTACATCATGAGAGCATCTTGGCGCAATCTATTTGCAGAAAAAGATTTAGCAAGAGTTACCCTTTTTCTTTGTGACATTGTTCAAGTCATGCAAAGCAAGCTATTTGGAATGTTTATACAAATGATTTTTGTACTTTTATTTTTCATTGAAAGTAATGTGTACCAGTTGGTCAATAATAAAAAGAGTCAATATGCATTTCCTGCATTTATTTAGATTTTAGTCCACGGGGGGAATTTATCGTGCATTTATCGTTATCGAGGTAAAATTGCTCAATTTCTCGCGATATTGATTTGAGGTCATATCGCCCAGCCCTAATTTGATACTAGTACAACTTTGGAATAGCTCAAATAATATCAACTTCACAAGAAGGTCCCAAGTGGCAGATGAACGGACGGTTACGCTGCAAATTGGCAAGGGACAATGTTAAAACAGAATGTCAGTGTTACATTGTTAAAATGGGGTGTCACCTGCTTGATTTGACCATATTTGGTGTTTTTTACAAATCGACACCACGCCCTCGGTGAAGTTCACTGGTTCGTCGAGATCATTGTCTTCAGCATTATTGTTTTTCCTTGCTTGGTCGGCAACACGCTCACATGATGGAAATTGATGGAATTTTTTTTGCCTCATATATCATGGCTTCATTCTTTTAGGATCAATGCGATAGACACATTCCATTGGGCATAGTTGTGTGTGTGTGTGTATATTATTGCGCAGTCAGGTCAAAAGTTGGCACATTTATTATGTTATATTATGTTTTTCAAATCGTTTTTAAAGTTATTAAATTTAAATAAAAAAAAAAATTAATATCACATTAATTGTAGACAAATTTGTAACTTTTTACTGCTGCAAATGGCGTACTTCTGCGAGCTTTGTAATGCTATCATTGTTGATTTCGCTAGCTTGTGTGTTTAATATTAGTTCAATGCGATCGAGGCAATTAGCATCTTGACATGCATCAACTGCAATTCTTTTTTTTTTTTTTTTTTATCTGTGCGGCCCACGCGGCCCGCAAACCAGTGGTTGGGAAGCACTGAACTAGCGTCTTCGTGGTAAATTACGGACAAAACCAAATACAGTAAAACACATATGTCCATTTTTTTTCAGAATTTTTCTTTGTTTTATATGAATGGGGTTTCTCCGTTACAGACAAAAATGTGAAACTTAAAATAAATAAAATAAAAATTGGACATACACAGGAAAGCGTTATGTTCTATTTTAAAACATGCCCAAGCCTTATCATTGTGTACTATGAAAACTAATTTCATTCTAAACAAAAGTATGTACACTATGTATGGAAGGAAAAGATGTGCAGATGAAAATTACCATTGAATTGCTCGAAGCAGACAGTCTGTGTGCTCAGATAAACCTTTAGATGTCAAAGTAAGAAGATAAATTGTGAATAAGTGGACCACAGTGCCAGCGACTCACACAACTCACCTGAAACTACTAACAATACTGTTTGAGGGCTGCTTTTAACCCGCAGTCAAAAAGACATCTAATTGCTAATCTATAATCCTTTTAAAACGCTTTTGCCTTTTTCCGATTGATCCCATTCCAGCTGGAACAGCAGCACCGGGGGCCACATTAATCCTGTTATTGAAAGCCTGAAGTGTGGCTCTAGAAATCCAAAAAACCTCTTTTACCCTTGTCACCCACACTACCCACCTACTGGTTTTCCAATTATTGTCTCTAATTAATTAATGCAATCAAAACAAAGAGTGCAAAAAAAAAAGAAATCAAATCACTCACCTGATATATAATAATAATAATAATAGTACTATTATTATTACATGCACCATTTATGACTCCATGACAATATAACAGACTGGTTGGTTCAATTAAAAAAAATACATTTCAAAGTAAATAACCACGCTATGAGGCATTTATATGGATTTATTAATCGATTATCAATTCATTACAGCCACATTGATTCCAGAGAAACTGAACATTCGCGGTTTATATTCGACACATTGCATGCATTATATGAAATTGCTTATATGCATTTATGCCAAGTTTGCATTAAAATTCATTTATGGATAGTATTGTTCAAATTAAATTTGCACATAATTATATTTCGCTAGCCATATGGCTATAGAGGGGGCTCTGCGAATACGTTATAAAACTTTGGCTAATGTTAAATGCTACCTTGCTTCCCAGTTCAACAGTTGTAATCAAGTCAATTCATCCAACTTCCTCACTCACTGATTTTCAACCCTCCTCCTTTTATACTGTGCACATATTTGGGTCAGAAAAGGATTAACCCAGGCATGATATTCAGAATTTTAAACACAATAAGGGTTATTGCGCTCATTTACATGGCAGCAAATATCCGGGTTTTAAAAGACGTACTTGTACGTCCAAGGGAGTAAATGATACTAGCGCTTGTGAGTGGGTGGAGCACAGTATTCTTCTTGCACGTTTGCAGCACCAGGTGGGCGTTAGTGGTAGCGTTCTAGAATGCTTCAGATGCTTTTTGATTGGCAGGACCTTTTGTGTTCGCCTAGATCTCTATTCTTCTTTGTCATATGGTGTTCCACAAGGATCCGTTTTGGGGCCCTTGCGGTTTTCGTTATAAATGCTTGCGCCTAAATTCCATCCTACCAACACATGGAATAGTACACATACTCTATTTTCTATGTGTACTTATAGCAAGTTGTGCTGACCGGGCTTCGTACTTGGTCTGTTTATTACACGTTAGTAGCCTAATGTGACCAAGCCCGGCACACATTCCTGCCTTTAAATAGTATCGCACCACAAGCAATGCTCAACTCCTCTTCAGTCTTGAGTGCAGTAGTCGTATTGATACTTTCTGAACGTAGTCGATACCCAATCAAGACTTTGAGAGTATCAATGTATCAATATCACAGAATCAATAATCCCATAACGACTCACATTCGTACAATCAATTGGTGGGTACTAAACCAATGCTGAACACCCCAAGGTAGCCAGTTCAAACTTATTTGTATTAAATTTAGAATTATCATTGGTTGTTCCAGTTAGTTTTTGTATTTTGATGTGTGATTTGTGGAATAAATTATCTTTTAGGGTTATGGTTTTAAAGCAGATATGTTGTTATTCAACATTTGATCTTAAATGAAGAAATAAATATCCTTAAGTTTTCTAAACCCATACAGTATAGAGGGGATAATCCGCCTTAATACCAAAACATTTTAAATTCAAACGGATGTGTGAGAAAAGAGAAATGCCCTCGACTTGACTTGCATTTAACCCCCAAGTCAGCAGAGTTGGAAACTTATGATGTTTAAGAAACCGTTTATACAGAGTGTTGGTTTATGGGTGTTTTTTTTTTCTTTACAATGAGAGGAGGAGCAGGAAAGTGTCAAAAAGATGATAAGACCTTGGGAGAAGTGAAAATTAGGGTCACGTACATCAGATACTAATTAACTTTGCTAAATTTGAAATGCTACATGTTTCTTAAGACTTTGTCAAAATCCCCCGGGGCAAGGGCTCTTTCAGAAACAATTAAAAGTAATTGTTTTCCAAATTGTTACTGAACTTTTAATAACTATAACAAATACCGACTGAGGCAGCTGTCCTTAAATTCTTTGATTGACTTCCTCAGAAATGTACACAATATAAAAATATCAAAAATAAACAAATAAAGGAATTGGACTCATATTTTGCTGTTATTTAATTTTTAAAAATTCATTCTACATTTAAATAACCTGTTTGAAATGTGTAAATGACAGATTTTAGTAGATGGGAGAATGCGTGTAGCCAGAAAAGCGCGCAGCTGCATGACATTTATGTCCATCAAATTGAAGCACTTTTTTTACATGTCCTAAAAATACCCAATACAGTAAAAAAAAAAAAAAAACATTATTTTGTTTGAAAAGATTTAAAGACCAAGTGTGAAGTAAACTCCGGTATTCTTCTGTAATGACGTCATTCACAGAACGACGAGTCGCCATTGCACTGCATTGTTGATTGACAACGGAGGAAGCCAACCCACTATAACGTGTGGTCTCAGTACTAGCAGAATAATCTCACGTGCGTCATTTACAGCATGACAGAGCATCAAATTTAAAACAATAACGCAAAACTAATAATCCCAGCCAAAATATATGACCATTTTCCAGTCTTTGCCCTGCAATTGGCTGGCAACCAGTTCAGGGTGTCCCCCGCCTACTGCCCGAAGATAGCTGGGATAGGCTCCAGCACCCCCCGCGACCCTTGTGAGGAGAAGCGGTACAGAAGATGGATGGATCTTCCAGTCTTGATGAGGCTAGTCTCCACTGCATGTCCAGTGTTCTGACAAAATGTCCCGCCCATGTGAATCGCCCTACAGGAGGCTGATTTGACAGCCGCTCAATACTTTCGTACTCCTGAGCTTCTGTACATGGATGGTCCAACAAAAACATTCCAACGAGCCCCTCTTCCTCGAACGCTTCAAATACCTGGATCCCCTCGGATACGTTTCATATTTCACTTTGCGAGTCAATTTCTGATGGGCTTGCTACAATTTTTATGTTGAGCTCTGCCATAGTTGTCTTAGAATGATGTCACGCTTCCGGGTTTCTCGCAGAATCTCACTTTAGTCAATTATTGAATTATTTTGTCAAAAATACCAAATTAAGAAATATTTTTCTTCCTTTATTTGTGTTAGAATTACTTTGCACTGTAAAAATTGGGAGTGATATTTATTCAAATCGAATTTGGCATGTTCTGAACTCACTTCACACTAGGTCTTTAACGTGCTTTCAAACTTACCTTGCTAGTGCTCGGAAGTTGATAATTGCATGCAGCTGGTCATTTTCAGGAGCCACAAGGTTAGCACCTTGAACTGGACACTATTTTTTTGTGCATTGAATTTTAAATCTGTTAAATCATGGTCCATTAAATCGATGTATGATTACACTGACAGTGAATGTCAGTGTAATGGTCCGCCTGATGCCTACTCTGGGGACTGGTTAAGCAGAGTAGGTGGATTAATTTTTTTTTTTAATTTACCTGAAATGAAAGACAAGTTGAAAAGAAGAATAAAAAAAAACATTCATCAAGGGAAGGGGTACTGAAGTTAAATTTGGTTTATGCTTGATGTATTCGTGAGGAAATGAGCTTGTACCAGATGTTAGCCGATATTCTCACAAGTTGTATTGGGCATTGAAGATAATCTCCGAGATATAAACAGCACTTCATTATTGAATAAATGTTATAGACAACAGCAATTTACTGGAACAATACAAGATATAAAGGTGTAAAAACAATTACATGAAGGTGAACAGTCTACATACATTTAACAAAATAATAAAAAAAAAAAAGAATGGACAAGTAAAAACACAGGTGTTTACAACAGCTTGCTCGTCTGACATGTATTTACATATATATATATATATATATATATATATATATATATATATATACAGTGAACCCCCGCTACTTCGCGGTTCACCTTTCGCGGGTTCAGTGCTTCGCGGGTCTAAAAAATATTCGGGGGCATTGTAGTTTCGCCGAGCGGCATGACGGGGCGCTGGAGCGGTTAGACGGCCGGCGTGCGCCGAAGAAGAGCGTGGACGAAGAAGTGCACGTTTCCCCGGGCACGATCTGGGGTGACGTTTCGCGCGGTTCGGACCGTACCAGAGCTCCGGCCGGCGTGCGTGGCAGTTAAGCCGAAGAGGAGCACCTACCGCCCGGGCACGAGCGGGGCGACATTTCGCTCCGAAGGAGGCCGGCCGGCGTGCGTGGCAGTTAAGCCGAAGAGGACCACCTTCCGCCCGGGACACGAGCGGGGCGAAATGAAACCGAGTTCAACCGAACGGAGACACGCTTCGGGGGAGCAGGTCCGGCGTGCGTGACAATTAAGCCGAAGAGGAGCACCTCTTCCGCCCGGGCACGAGCGGAGCGCGAGGCTGTCAGTTATGAATGAATAAATGAATAAATAAATAAATGAAGAATGCCACCTTTCATTTCACAGGGCACACCGGACGGCGTACCAGCAGGTAAAAGTCGGAGTAATTAAATAAATACAAAAACAATGGCTGGGGAATAAAAAAATAATAAGTTTTAATAATAATTTGTTTTGTTTTTTATAACATGAATTTCACTCTCTCTCTCTCTCTCTACCCGTATTCTATATGGTGTACTGCATACAGGGGGGTATACTGTATACTTGTATAGGTTTTTTTAAGCATTTTTGAAGGGGGGCCGCTACTTCGCGGATTTTCAGTTTTCGCGGGTGGTCTCGGTCCTCATTAACCGCGATAACCGGGGTTTCACTGTATACACAAACACACTTTCATAGGCGCACGGGGCTGCCTTTCTAATGACTGATGAATTAACAACAAGACAGAGTGAAAAACTTCAAAATAAAATGGGACCTAAAAAAAAAAAAAACAGAAAGAGAACAACGCGCATTGTGATGGACTGGACATGACAAGGAATCGGAATAACTAATTTCACTGTGCTCAAAAGACCTATGGAGACCTCAATCAGACTATGTCCTGGAAACGTTTCACCTACCAATCCCACAAGGCCAGACAGGTTGTCGCACGGAAATTGGAGTTATTATTTCGTTAATCTTTCTCTAATTTGAATGGCTATTTCAAGGTTTATTGCCGATTTATGCTGGAGAGGTTGTTTAATTTGTTCACTTGTCCGCAATGCAAGTTTGGAAACAAAAGTAGGCATGAACAAGAGCCTCAGTTAAGTAAACGGCTCAAGCCGACGAAAAAAATGTACTTTTTCAGGTAGCCTCTGTCTTCACCTGAAGTCATAAGTCGCAGTCCAGACAGGCGTCAGAAGATTTAACAGTGATTAATAAAAGTTATATTCCAGGACAATTAAAATAATTAAAGCTGGGGGCTTATTGCTGTTGGTTTGAATTGCTACAGGAATGAGTTGGCAACAAAGCTGAGAAGTAAATTGCATTAGTATGTTGAGGAGAACTGTATTAAAATGCTAATGTAGAGCTGTTAATAGTTCTTCAAAAACCAATAATCCCCTACAGTCAGTCATGTGTCAAAATGCTTAATGGAAAAATATCCCAGAGGCACGCAAGGTCTTTTTCCATTCTGATTTTGATTAAAGCTGAAATTCTGTTCTGGGACAAAGCATGGATTAGGTTAGGATGGGATTGGCAAAGATGGTTTCATGTGGGCATAATACTTATTGTTTTGATACTGCAGTGTCTTTTTCATTGGAAGAAATGTCTGGATTTTATATTAGATTGAAAACACTTTTCTTTGAGGATTTTTTTTGTTAATTTTGTACCAACAATAATTTAAAAAAAATTGAGGTAATATATTAAGTATTAAAAGTAGATGTTGAGAATGACTCTTAGAACAATGTCCTTATTATAAAGACGTACTTTATGTGAGATTGAAGCAAAAAACGTCATATATGTTAAAATTCTTGATATGATATTATTAAGAGTATCATTGTTAAAAAAATAAGTCTTTTTTTTAATTTCTTATTATTATTATATTTGAACAATTGCCGTTGCACGACAGAGACAGGGGGCGTGACCAAGGCGCTAATGATTTGGTGTCATCCATATCGGTGAGTTGAGACGGAAATAAAGTACAAAATCTGTGCATGCGTTAATCGTGAGTCTGATCTTCTTCGCTGATTGTTTGCATTTGTCACTTCTTGTCTCGTGCACTGTTTGCAAGTTAACTGAATCTTTTTATCATATGTTCATTTGTTTACAACACAAAAACAAGTAAAAAAAAAAAAAGGAAGTATCAGTTTGTCAATATTTTTTACAAAAAACAAATTGAAAAAATTATTTTATGATAACGATTCGTTTTCCGATTTTTGACTCAGTGCTTAAATGGAAAATGGCAAAACAGACAAACATGAGAACGTTGTATTTTGGATATTATCATCTGCCGCAATTTGCGTGATCCGGAAGTAAAGTTGAATTGGAAATGAGCTTTCATCTGACTTGGGGGAACTTCCCAAATTTCTATTGACGTGTGCGTGAGCACACTTTAAAACATTATAACTAACCAATTTTTAAGAAATTGTCATGCAAAAATATTTTGTTATCAAAATAAGAACTTCTGCATCCAACAAAATAAGAACAAAATGTGAATAACTAAAACATTATTTTAAGTGACAATATTGAATTTGTTGTACTTTTAAATTGATGCCTCACAGGGAAATTTTCCAATCATATTGCATGAGACACCAAAAACTGTACCAAATCTCACATTGGCAGACATTCAAGAAGAGCTGGCGCATACACAGTGTTGATCCCTCAAAAACAAAAGTGAGGTCTAATCCATCATCAGTCAGTTGGTTTATTCTGAAAATATCCCTTTTCATTCTGAGCACAAACTAAAACAACACTTTATTGAAGACAGATAATGAAGTTGAAAAAACAGGAATGTGTCCAATTTACTGCATGCTTGGGGCTTTTATTTTCTCATCTATTAAGACCAAATAGAATATGGAAATTACAGTTAAAAAAAAACAAAAAACGAAAACCTGAGGTTATATGCACTCCTCTCCCAAAATATTGAAACAGTCTGGACAGGTATTGCATTTGCCTGAACACTGAAAATACTTATGCTGAAAATAAATAATATAAATAAATAATAAATAAATATTTACATCGCCATCGGATACAAAACTTGGAAAATGCAGTAGTTTTAATTAAACGACTCTGAAGATTGACTTTACATTTCACTTCTGACCTCAATTGTTGTTTTGCCAGTGCTTTCCACTTCATTATAATGCAGGATAAAGGATCTCCCAATCAGTCTTGTTGGTTGCATCTTTAAATTGGCAGACAAAATGTTGCTAAGCATGACCTTAAGACCGCAGTGTATTTTTTACAAATGAGGCTGTTTGTTGGGGATCATGAACACACCCTTTCTTTCTTTAATCTTTAGACTCCAGTTCTGAGAATCCCAATTGCTTGTTTTTCCACCCCGCAGCCCTTCGGTATCGGAATTGTCAGGTATAAATGCAATGCATTTTTTTTGGTTTAGTTTTGACATCCCTATGGGGTTATTTTCAGTATGGTATAGATTTCAATTTGTCATATGCGCTCACATGTGCAAGGAATGCCTGCAGACGTGTTCAACGCTTCCGGTAAACTTTTGGAGGCAGCCCTTTAACGAGGACAGCTATAAAAGCACCCTGTGGACCACAAATGAACACACAAACCTGGCATCCACTTTAATTACTGATAAGTTGTGAGCCAGCTAAAGGAAGCGGATTTCCCAGCCCCATTGGCTCTAATCTGTTTTAAGCCGACTGCTGATCCAAACTGCTGAGTCGGAGGATTCAATAGCAGGTGCCACTGCGAAGTCCCTGAACAGACGCTATCAGTCTACCATCCCCATCTCCAAATCTCTCTGGGATTGAAAAACAAGTTTGCCTCGATGTTCAACTTTCAAGGATGCTTGGTTATTCCGAAGTCTGTTTGATTATGTATGCTGTGAGATCTGAAGACGTGCCAAGAAGTATTTATTGTCAGGCAGGGATGCTGTGCTCTGGCTGTGGTATTTTCTGTGTTGGCAGAATTACACACGACACCGGCTGTTTGCATATACAGGCTGTGTCCAGTTCAGGATCTGCAAAGGACCCAGCCTCTGGGTTAATGGCGTCCTCACCTTTGCAGGTCCCAATGAAGCTCACGTCAAGACTTGTTAAATGGGATGGTTGAGTGATGGAGATCAGTATATGTTGTCTTTCTTTACCCGTAGACACCGCGAGCATGGACTTTCCGTCTGACTTTTTGCATTCTCCATCATGTTTTCTCACCGTCTTGACTCCTCATTTTCTAATTGGTTGCACGTCACTGTCAATAGTATACATGCTTGTTTGTCCTGGGCCAAAACAGTCCAACATGTTGAATATCCTCAATTTGAGATGGGAGCTGCCCACACACATTCTTCCGAGTGGTCGAGAGCAGTCTGAACACTCCACACAGCAGGAATAACTTTGGAGGTATTACGATAATTTGGAGCGTCCTTAAGAATTTCGGGGTTAAAATCTGACTCATGATCCTGCCTTTTGGACTAGTGATGGGTAAATGAAGCTTGAAATCTGGTTCATGAACGAGATGTAGTATTTTTGGACTCCTCTAAATGGCACTCTCTGTTCAACATTGGGCTGAAAGCACACTGAATTGCCATTTTTTAAAAACTTTTATTTAAACCAACAGTGCCATCTAGAGGACTCAAAAAAATACAACAGCTGGTTCATGAAGCAAATTTGAAGCTTCATTTTCCCATCACTATTTTGGACATTCCTAGATACGATCAAAAGTTGACTTACGACCTGAAACGTCATACATGTTCGTCACATCATACCGTGCAAGAGTTACCCATTCTGCCGCATCAGACGCCGAGCAGCACCATACCATCCGTGCATTTCCAATATTCAAAGAAAAAACACTGTCAGTTTGCTAACTGCTGTGAAACCCCACAAAGAAGGAGAATGACAACAAGTCAAGCCACCAAATCCTCCTACCAATGGCACACGCTAATAAATAAATAATAAATAATGTTTTATACCTTTCAGTCCTGCAGACCTCAATGACGTTTGCCTCATATTTGTATTTTTTTTACTTTACTGATCACCTCGCTGTGCATGTGCGGCTCCCGCGAGTGATAAGTGGTGGTCTCATGGGAATGATGTTTCCTTATTGTGGTGGCTCCATTGTGAGGTAGGCACAGCAGCGCAATGTCCTGGTAGGTGGACTGACCAGCTCAAAGCCACAGTCCCATGGCAGATTCTCAGGTGTAGTTGTTATTTATTTATTTATTGTTATTTATTTAAATACAGCTTTGTGGTGATGCTGCCCGACCTCATGGTTGCACAGAGGGCACTCGGAGGCGGACTGACCACTTAAAACCCAAAGATGTATTTTTAGCGTGTGTGAAAGTTTAGGTTGGCGAAGCCATCCTCCATGAAATGTGCCTAAACACAGCTAAAAAAATCCAAGGTGCAGTGTCACTCTTCAGCCATTTTTTCTAAGTTGAGTGGATGTGTAGCAGCAACGAGGTGTGCCTACATTCAATCGTCAAGAGTGACGGATTTACATCACAATGACGGTGAATTCATATCCGCAAATTTTGCAGGCGTTGCCTTTCAAAGGGTATTACATACAAACTTAGTGGATGATTGGTGAACAACAACTCGGACAAAATATCAGTCAGACAAAGAAAATGTACTATATTTTTATTCATATGTGCATCTCCAATCTTTTCTGCCTATAGACTTTTTTAAAGGAAGAGTTATAATAAATACTTGGATTGTACAGGGTGTCCATAAAAACACTCCCTGAAAATGTAACGTTACTGTAATATTATATTAATTAATCAGTTGTATGCTTTTCATACAGTTCAATATATAATATATTAATATTATTATTATTATTATCATCATTGTTATTATCGTTGTTAAGTAGTTCACGTATAACTGTAACCTGGGAGAGTTTCTTTGGACACCCTGTATTTAATCGTGAGGTTCTGTACAGGATTGCTGTTTCCAGTAAAATCACATCTAGGGCAGCAACATTATTCTCTCTGATAGAAGAACCAAGAACAAGCATCATATGGGTGAACTAGTCGACTAAGCAAGAAAGGAGTAACACGGACAGCTCACGGGGTGCATACACAGAAGCAGAAGGAGAATAAACTATTTACAATACAAACCATTCATACAAATTAGGCAATAAGATACAGAATTCAATACACTACATTTCTATAACATATGTATACTAGGTGATTATGAGTGAGTCCCATCTGTCCAAAACAGGTAATCAGGTTGGCAGTCAGCTGAGAGTCTGTTTGGACTCATTGTAGCATTCTGTAGACAGCATTCCGAAGACAACTGCTGAGTTGGGGTAGTGTTCCAGAGTCTAATCTTAATGTGAAAATCTGAATGTCGCCACTGAAACTCAGCTGGGGGGGGAGCATACGCTCAAACCCATTTTAACCCTACACACACCACCTCACATACTAAAACATTAAACTCACGTTAGAATCTTCACAGCATATTCGTCTGCATTGTGAGGACGAATAATAAATTTTAAAACATTTTTAAGTTTGTCTTATGTTAAATAATAACTCTCTAATATGTCAATAACAAAGTGGTGCGTGTGTGTGTGTGTGAGAACAAAACATTGAATTAAAGTAAAATATAATCTGACAATGCTCTAAAACATCATACGGTATTGTATATTAGACCTCATTGGATTATGCAAATAAGCTTACTTTGTGGGTTGTTGGTGTCTAATTAATTAATCAATCAATCAAACAAATGAACCCTGATATCTACATATTCCAATGGCAATAAAACAGGTGTTCCTGGGGATACACATTCCTCAGTGTTGGGTCGAAGCCCTGGTCTGTGTCTCACATAAACGATATTGCATTTCTTTGTATTAAAATATCAGCCAGATGGAAAATAAGGAGTGTCACTATGGTAGTTGTAGTCCGGACACACTTTCTGCACCAATTTGTAGTCGGTGCTATAGAAGGAAATGAAGATGCAAATAACTTTAAAAGGTTTTGAGCACAGCCAGGAGACATGGCTCTGGGTTTGCTCCTGATAGCACGTCTTGGATGGGTCAAAGTTGCAGAGCGTGTTCTTGGAGCCCTTTTCCACCTTCTCGTACTCTATGCGGCAATTGAAGGACTTTGAGTCCTTGGCATCTATCACGGACTGTTGAGCCGCTACGTCGAACTCCACTATCTTAGTCGGAGGGACCAAACTGACTGATACGTTTCCCTGACCTGTAGAGTTGTGGCGGAAGTAGACACTAAACGTGCCATTGCCGTGATCCACAATCTTACCAGTGATCAGCAGGTTGAGTTTGACTGTCTTTATATTCGAGTGGAAGTCCCCCCATCCAAACATCTTTTTAAACTTCCCAGTTTTGACCATGGGCCGCCGTTTGGCACGAGGCCGTGAGTCTTGCAGGTCTGTGGAGTTCTTCAACCATTCCCACAGATCCTGTTCTGAATATGGCTCCGGGGTATCGTAACGAAGGTCCATTGCAGTGTTGTTCTCTTTGCCATGCAGAGTCTGTAGCAGCAGCCTACTTATGGACATGTCCTTACTGCTTTCTGTCCATAAATGCTTGAGAGTAGATTTGGGGCTCCCAGACTTTACAATCTCTGAGTTTGATGAGTGGACACTTGTGATCTGATTGAGAGAAAGAAAACAAGAGAAACAAGTGGACTCATCAATACTGTTGTGAATTTTTCACTTTCATATTTTTTATTTCTATATGAAGTCAAAAATAAATAAATAAATGCTTCAAATGACAATTTATTTTTTAAATATTGGATTTATTTTATGAGCATTTTTAAATAATAAATCCATTTATAAATGCATACATTTCAAAACAGAGGAAGTAAAATCTTTGTCTTGGTCTCTTATATTTTTAGAGACAAGTATTTGCCCCTCAAATTTCTGCTTTTTGCCTAGTTTTCCCCCCTTTAATTTTCAAGATCAACAAATCAACAAAGACAAACATTACCCAAGTAAACATTAAATTTTTTAAATAGTAATTTTATTTATTAAGAAAAAAGAACCATTCAAAGCCACGACCAGCAATTTGTATCCAATTCCTTCATATCAAGAAGAACATAAAAATAGGACACAGCAATTCTTTACCTCCAGGCAATTTAGAGTCTCAAGTTAACCAAGCAAACTCCACGCAGAAAGAACCTGACCAAACCAAAAATTTAACCTGAAACCCTTTTGCATAACAGACCGAACTAGTTTTCAGTGGGCGTTAACTGCAAGCATCAAATTCCATGATAAAGCGGACAGGAATTAAAATGCAGCATGTTGAGGGAGTGACAAAGCATGAAAGTCTGAGAAAAAAAATGGAGCTTCTATATTCACTGATAGAGGCACTGACTGTTGAGCAGGTACTAACTACCCTATTAACTAAAGAGTGCTCCTTGAATGAGTGATTTATGACCCCTACAATTTCCACATTTTTTGTCGAATGAGTGGAGTCCGATTCGTACCCAGTGGAAGTGGACGTGGAATGGCATTGATTGGCTGATTTGTGAACAGTATGACAGACAATCAGTCTTGATAAGGTTTTTGCAATTTATGTGTTGCTCTGAGGATCAATACAAGGAAAGTAAGAGTTGGCTACCAATCACATATACCTCACAGCCACCACAGGGACGTCACAAAACATTTCACATACTGATACATAGAGAGAAAGTTACCTGTACATATTGCACTCTGGTGTGAAGGTTCATATTTTTATTCAGTCACCGTGGAATCTCAATTTTTTTTGGACAGAAAATAATGTCGGATCCACTCAAAACACTCATTTTTTTACAGTAGTTGCCAAAGACTGAGACTGGTATTTCTGAGTGGCGCCGGTATATATACAGCATGTATACTAAAAATCTCTCCACAAAAGATGATTCGATACGGTTTCGATTCAAGGATGATTTGAAAGTGGTCTGATCCGATTCGGTTGGACTCAGTGGCATTTGGATTTGATATAGTATGGCTCGGTTTGAGAAAGGTATCATTTTATATCCATCTGAATGAAATTGTCAGCACTCTAAATGTGCCATAAATACGATTCGCCAATAAAATACGATTCAATACGTATACAGATGAAGAGGGACGGTTCGTTTCAATTTGATGCACTTGCATCTTTTAAATCAGGGGTCTTCAACCCTGTTCCTCGAGGGCCGATATCCTGCCCGTTTTCCGTTTCTCCCTGAAGACACACCTGAACGATCGTTATCTAGCTTTTGCAGACCGTGCTGATTATCTACTCATTTGAATCAGCTGTGTTTCAGCAGGGAGAGTTGGAAAACCTGCACGGACAGGATTGAGGACACCAGTTTTAAATCAAAAAACAATTTTCTCACCATGTCTGAGCATAAAATCTGTTCCCAAAGTACAAATTTAAAGGGCTCCACTTTTCAAAAAAAAGACAGACAAATTAGTGCCTTCTTATCTGCCTTAATTCCCTGGTCCCACGGGTGGACTGTGCACTGCACGTGTTTATGTGTGCAGTTTATAGACACAGGCAGCATCTAGGAAGTTCGGGGATGACAACCAGCTGCTCGGTCGGTTTCTTAATTTGCCAGCTGCAATGCACTCACCTGAGGGAATGGTACATCTGGTAAAGAAATGCTGGCTCTGATAAAGGACAAGGCCTCACAGATACCTTACTACATGCCAGACAATCATTTTGTTGCCGATAGCAATCATCAGAGTCTGTGCTGACAGGTCCTATGCACACGTACAACACACTGATTACAATAAATGAATAAAGAGGCCAAGTGTCAAAATCTAGCATTTGTTGATTTTCTACTAAATAAACTGCTGCTGCTTTTAAGACACAATAATAAACAATGCATTTCACAAATTGAAGTGTTTGGCGAGCTCACGTCGACATTTATAAGAAGAAAATGGTCTGAAATATGCCGCCGATATTGACTTGTCTCTGGTATGTCCGTCACTAATACCTGTTTATGGAAACTAAACAGAAATCCAACAATTTGGGGTTGTTTATGTTATATTTTGTGGGATGCTTAAAAATTACGTCAAACAATCATCGTAAATGGTCTCACGAGTCTCCAAAGGGTACATTTGAATCTTTTTTCTGGAGTTTTTGGTTAGCCTCTTTCATTTTTTTTTTACATCATTGATAAACCATTTTTGGTACAAATTTCTTAAACGGTACATACAAACAAAGACTTTCTAACTACAAAATGACACAGGGTGCCGGAATCGCTGCGCAAACAACCATCTGTTCCCGTGATTACTTTTCTGCAATTTTTCTTCAATGAGTCAAGACTTTCACTATATATTAGTGTTATTATACTTTTTTAATCTGACCACATTATGTTTAATATTTAATATGAAATAATGATTCTGGAACCCTTGAATTCAATTAACAGAGAAAAATTGTGAAATATAAAATTGAAATTTAATATTTTATTGTACAGCCACTCAAAGGTGTTTGTTGATCTCATCAAACATGGCAGGGTTTCAGTTTCTTGCATGGGCAGATAAAATATGCAACCTTCTTAAGGTGGGAATTGAGACATCTGCATTTTTGTCCTCCTCCTCCCTGTATTTTTGTGGCCCAGGTGTAACAATCCATCAACTAATTTTTAATGATACCCATTATAGGTATCATTTATCTCAAAATCATAGCTACAATAAACACAGACAGCTGTAAAGTTGGTTGGCTATTACTTTATAGACTAGCATAAATGTGCACATGGAGACCAAAGACTCAAGTCCATTATTTACCAATAAAATTCCGCTTGCTCATTATTATATTAACGGTGGTATAGTGATTCGCACATCTGGCTCACAGTCACGAGATGCAGGTTTGACACTTAATTGGCAACGTTTCCTCTAAGGTGCACCGGTGCACAATCGCACACCTGGATTGGGTAACCTGGACCTTCTGTTTAATTCCCGATAGGCTGGTCTGCAATATACACTGTTCTGCAACCCACCCATTAATTCCTCCCGCCCTGCGGATCCGTTTTGAAATCACTAAATATGATGCATCCATGATATTTTAGTCCAACTATAACATTGTCATACAGTTTATTTACTGAGGATTTAGTCAGGCCATTACATTATATACATCACTGACTGCCTCTCGTTGGTAATAAAGGTGTCACCAAGTCACAATCACAATAACTTAATACTAAAAGTCGCAAAAATTATATACACGAGACACCATACCACAGTAACTATATTCCACCCTGTCTTTGAAAAAAAATCACAATAACGTGTCGGGGCACATGATACAAATAAATTGAATAGTTAATTTGGCTTGATTGGCGAAGAGGGAAGAAAACTGCAGCAAAAATGACATTAAGAGTCAAGCGTGGGAGCATTCCAGACTAAACTGCGCACCTCAAATGAATGTCAAGTTTTCTACCCAGGCTAAAAAGATTCTCAATTTAAGCAAATATTTTCAACTAACCGTACAGTATTTATGAATGAGACTGTGACAAGTTGTTTGTCTATGAGCACCCTGATTCAATGGCAACCATTCCAGGTTGTACCCAGACTCTCAGCCAAAATCAGTTCAGATAAGCTCCATTTACCTGCGACCCAAATGAGGACCAACTATAGAAAATGATTGAATGGATGGTTGTCGCAACATATGAATTTGTATGGTATCCATTAAACAATAATTGCTCTGTGACAAATGTGTTGCAGCTCATTTCTTGAAATGATTTGACGCAATCAATGCAATCGATGGAATCTTTATAACATCCATTTTTATTTAACCCTGTAGCAAAAAAAAAAGGAAAAATGGACTGATTGATTTGTATTTGTTCGTCACATATTTACCAGATGAAGTCCAACCATTTAAGCTGCATACTTTTATTTATGTTCCGTATATATCCACGAATGTCTGTCCAGCAGATCCTCGATTCAACAGACCGGGAACACACATACAAAGCCAGAGAAATAGTAGACTCCGGCTAGAACTCAAAACTCCTTGACGTAATCAACAGAAAGAGCCTCATACTCTAGTTCGGCTCATTTCGTACTCACGTTACACTCTATATTGACTTTGGCACTGTCAGTCGGCAGGTTTTATTTGTCGAGCCTTCACGTTGGCATCCAAATAAAACAGGGGTGAGCAAAAAGCGCTCTGATAGGTAGTGATGGCTAAACGAAGCTTCAAATCTGCTTCATGAGCTAGTTGTTGTATTTTTGGACTCCTCTAGATGGCACTCACTGTTCAACAATGGGCTGAAAGCACAATTAATTGCCATTTTTAAACCCATTATTTAAACAATCAGTGCCCTCTAGAGGACTCAAAAACACAGCAGCTGGTTTATGAAGCAAATGTGAAGCTTCATTTTCCCATTACGAACTGAAAGCACACTGAATTGCCATTTTTTTAAAACCTTTATTTAAACCAACAGTGCCATCTAGAGGACTCAAAAAAATACAACAGCTGGTTCATGAAGCAAATTTGAAGCTTCATTTTCCCATCACTACTGATAGGAAGACCCCACCCCTCTAATACTCTGTTAAATCACGGTTCCACTGTACGTATTTGAGCTTCAGCACATTTTACAATAGAAGGTGTAACAAGGCACCGCACCTTCAAACATGCTGATTTCTTCAATGGTCTAAAAAGGCGAGTTCAAGTATTCAAAAAAAAAAAATCCAACTAATCCAATTTTCTCAATATTTTATTAATAGCAGTTCAGCATGTTAAAGGTTCTTCAGAACATGAACAAGAACCTGGTCCTCTTTCTCATTTCTACGGTCCTGAGAATACTCCTCAGAATGAGTAACGACATCTGATTTCTTCAAATTTCTCACTCAAGACATGTTGAGATGACTGTGTGCTCAACAACAACAACAAAAAACTTCAGATTCCTCTTTCTCTTGACTTTGGCTGCTTTTGTCTGGTCTCGTCCAGCCATTCTCTTCAAAATAGGTTATAAAATAAAAAACAGGACTGGTGGGCATGATATCTTTCCTTCCACTTGGTGTCTCTTAAGAATAATGTTTTATCAAAAGCAATCATGAGTTTGATCTATTGTACACCACCTGTGATTTTAAAAAAATGATAAGGCAAAACCTTAATGTTAAATAGGGGGCCCCAAAATATATTCCTACAGGCCGCAAATGGCCCCCAAGCCGTAGATTTGCACATCCAGTTACCATGTCAAGTATATACCGGCAATATTTATTGACTAAAACAGTTTTCAGTCTTTTATCTGTACTGTAGCATCTTTTTAAGATTGCATACTGTAATTGTGTTTGTTTTGCGAAATCCTTTGCGGCACAGCACATGCATGACTAATTGGGCACGCAATAATAATTGTTTCATCGCCATCACGTTATCTTCTGAACAATGCAAACATTTCTATTGAAATGCCATTTGATTTGGGTCTTAGTTACATTGGTCAGATGAAATTAAACATTGCCAATGTCATTGTACTCAGAATTTGTAAATGCCAGTTCATAATCAGTATAAATGATTTTAAATAATCCTGAGAAAATCCACAAAATTTTAATACATTAATTTATATATATAAAAAAAGAGAGTATAAATTGAGTTGTTACTGTCAACCACATAATATGCAAGAAAAAGAATATGAATATATTGAGTATTGGGACAGACCCCTACATAATAGTCCTCCATGATTGGGTTTAGTACTGTATTTTGTGGAAGACTTGTGAGCCAATCCCACTTTTTTAACATCAATGTGTGACCTTGCAATAGCTTGTCTGGTTTAATGGCAAATAATTCCCATCGGCAAAAATTCTGTTGAGAAAAATTACAATGATATCCAAAACTATGTTATCAAAGTTTGTTGATGTTTTTTTTTTAAATTTTTTTTTTATTTTAATAATGCAAGGTAATTGCCACATACAGAGTGTATTATACAGGTCAAAATCAAGCTCACAGAAATGAAGAAAAATTGTGGAAGCAACTATTATGCTATGTACTGTATACTGAGATCCTGAATTTTCTGATAATGTGAGTGCAATATGCAGTGTGTATGTGAATAACAGGTTGTTTCTTGTAAGGGGTGACCAGCGACATAATTCCTAACTACCTCACACACACTACTGACTTTCTTGGGGTTTTTTGGGGTAAAAAAATTTAAAAAAAGAAATGTTCTCACACAAACTACTGTAACATTCCAACCACACTGACAGGCTCTCTCACACAACTGAAATGATATTTTGCTCACATCCTCTGGTGAAACACTCTCACGCTCATTGCTAAAATACTCTGATACACACTATTGAACCTGCAAAATATAGAAAAATAATAATTATAAATAAATAAATAATAAAATCATGGTAAATTATGCTATTCTCCCTGTCTTTCTTTTGCCAGTCGGAACAGGGGCCGAAACGGGGGCCAACAATTTTTATGATTACGGCCAGAGGGTCGAGGCCGGAACTGTACCGAGATCGTCGCCGGAAGGTGGGGGACTGACTGGCAAAAAAGGGTCAAGTGCCCCGCTCTGAAAATGACAAAATTATGTTCATACCCTGATATGTGTATTTTACGGAGCCCGCCACAAACAAACAAACAAAAAAAATCAATGAAATTAATACCATATGATGAAAATAAAAGCAAGATTAGTTAAAAAAAAAAACACTTTGTTGCACTGCCAAACTAAAAAAATCTGTGTGGGAAACACTTTTGAGCTTGTGTGACACAGATTACAATTCTCAGATGCGTTTTCAGTGCTAGTACATTAAGCAGCACATTCAGATATGACTAAAGCATTCTGATCTCGTTTTCCTCCTCATTGTCTACGTCTCATAAATCCTGAAACACAGCCACTCTGCAGCTTGCCCACATGAATGCCAAACACAATTATGAACTAAAATATTGCTCCTTGCTGTCATATTTCTGCAAAGGACCTCAAGAACTTCACATTTGCCTTTCTCGAATACAAAGTATGCATTGCTCGCTCTCTCTCTCTCTCTCTCTCTCGCTCTCTTTTTCTCGCTCTGGATATATATATATATATATATATATATATATATATATATATATATATATATATATATATATATATATATATATTAGGGCTGTCAAAATTAAAGCATTAACTCAGGTGATTAATTGTTTAATTTGGTGATTCTGCATCAATTCCAAGATATTATTCAAGTAAATATGTTACAAGCTTTGCAAAAAATAGTAGTTGAAAAATGTGATTAATTGTGATTAATCATGGAATTTCTTTGTGATAATTAGTTAAAAAAATTAATCACTTGACATATATATATATATATATATATATATATATATATATATATATATATATATATATATATATATATATATATATATATATATATATATACAATATAAATCGTTGTGGGAGTACACACACATATATATATATATATGTGTGTGTGTGTACTCCCACAATGATTTGATTACATTTCCATGTTTTACATTTTGTGAAGAACAGCAACACGGGGCAGTTATTACAGAATATTATGTATTAGGTTAGAAATAATAATGTATGTTCTTCAGTTCTACACCTTAATAATTAATCACACTTCAATAATTCATCTATAACCATAAACATTAATAATTTGTTATTGTAATGGATTTATTGTATTAACCTTGTAATGGCGGATACAGTGGCAGCCAGAATAAAGTAAATGAGATTTCATCGAGCCAAATGTATCTGTGGATGAATTAGGATTCATCCAGTCTGTTTTCAACAGTTGTAAAGAAATTAAATCAGACTTCAAAAGTCCAAATTAAAACTCATTCAGCGCTCTTTTTTGCAAGCACATAACATTGCTGATAGATTGGATTGCATATGTTATGCATGGACAATAGTTTGGGTTTCTATTTTGTAGAATTATTATCAATATACAGTGCACTGGGCGGCACGATGGATGACTGGTTGGCGCGATGGCGTCACAGTGCAGAGGTCGTGGGTTCGATTCCAGCACTAACCATCCTGTGTGGAGTTTGCATGTTCTCCCCGTGCCTATGTGGGTTTTTCTTGGGTACTCCGGTTTCCTCCCACATTCCCAAGACATGCATGGCAGGTTGATTGGACACTCTAAATTGTCCCTAAGTGTGATGGTTGCTCATCAATGCGTGCCCTGCGATTGGCTGGCAACCAGTTCAGGGTGTCCCCCGCCTTCTGCCTGAAGATAGCTGGGATAGGCTCCAGCACCCCCCGCGACCCTAGTGAGGAGAAGCGGTACAGATGTTGGATGGATGGATATTGCTTTTATGAATTAAGCAAAAGTGCTGTACTCACACCTGCTGCTGACTGAAATTGACATGACAGTAAGCTTGGACTCAAACTTAGAAAACAGGTGAGCCGCAAGAAGATGAAAATTGCGGAAGAAAGCAGCAAGTCGCCGGAGGTGGGCGTCAGCCATGACAGATGAATGGACAACCTCAACCAGACAGATGAAAGCCTGCCCAGGTTACTGTTTGTATTTATCTCCTGCATTTATTGTGGTCTTTGCTGTCTTTGTTTTCAATGTTTCATTTTCCATCCAAGTAAAAAAGAATTAAGCATTAAGTAATTCTATTGGTTTTGCTTAAGGTACTTGGGTTGGGGCATTGTATTTTATTCTGGTTATGTTAACAAAATGACTAGGATTGGGTCCAACTTAATTTATTTGGGTTGAATAAATTTAAATTCTTTCTGGTATATCAATTATATACTTGTAGATTTGGTCTCGCAAACTAGCCCAAGTCAAATTCACACCTACGGACAATTCCTACCGTGGATGTGTTAATTGTGTTTTTTATAATGGGCACCAAACTGAATTATTTTTTACCAAAGCATTATTTTTATTTTTTATTTTTTCTGGGGGGAGATTGACTGAGATTAGCACAAGCACATTCTTAAAATGAAAGAACCATTAATTTTATGCATGGCTTGATTGGTAGTAATGAATTAGTTCTCTTTGGGAAAATGTATAAAAGGTGAAAAATGCACCTCCGTATTGATATATTTAAATTTTATGGCAACATTTTCAACACACATCCATGTTGGGTCCAACGAGATGTAATTTGTGCTTACTCCCTGCCGTAATATAGATATTCAACAACGAGGAGGACACGGAAAACAACAATGCTGCAAAACACTACAAACATTTGTGACTGCCAACAAGGTGCACATTGACTCGTAAATATGTAAAAAGCGTCGATGTATTGCTAATATATTATGTGACTGCAAAGACATAGTAGAACCGTGAAAGCGTTTTTATGTTGCCAAATGCATCTTGACAAATTGACAGCCCACACATTTGAATCAGTGGGTTCCTAAAACGTAGTAACCGTGAGCCAGTATTGTTTTATAGCAAAAGAAATGCAGCCATTCAACATGTTGACACAGCAGTGATTCGAGAAATGTTGTTTTTGCGATGGGCTGTATGTCGTCTTAATGAGAAACAAGTTGCTTGTTGTGATGTCACTTGTTGTTACTGTTACCAAATTAATGCTGTTACTTGCCAACTGGAAACTATATTGCCTGTAATTTGTGACTGTCTACCTGTGTGCCAAGTGTTTAATATTTGCTGAAAGTGGAAGTCAAACCCCCAAATATCTATCATAAGCAATAATATATTTTCCTTCACTAGTCTAAACATATGGAGGACTGAAAGTGCCAAAATTAAATAAATAAATACACCATGAAATGTTCAATTAAATGGGTCATTAATTAATTAAATGTTTCATCTATTAATTAAATATGGAATTAAATATCAAATTAATTAAATTGCCATTGATTATATGTAAAAAATCGATACAATTATTTCTGCATTTAATTAAATATTTCTGTAATTAATTAATTAATTATGTATTCAATTAATGAGTTATTGTTTATTGTCGAGAGAATAATTACAACGTTACCCATTTGGACAGAAAAGTTCATCGAATAATAAAAGGGTTTATTAAGGATTTTGTTGAAGTATTATTAAGCAAATGAGTATTATTTCAAATGCATTTTTTAATTAAATATTTTGACAGATCTCTGTTTTTGATAGATTTTTTTTAATGTAACATTTCCAACATATGGTTTCCATGAATTACTTTTCGGTTGAAGCGAAAGAATTTCTTCTTCAAATATTATTTATTTTTTGTTTGTTTTCTGTTTGTATTTTATTTCACTACACATATAGGTTTGCTTTGCCTTAATAAATCTATTTATTATTGTAAAGCTTTTTTTTTTCTTTTAGACACATTTTCCCTCTCATCAAAGCGTAAATATTTCCTGCGACGGATTACTTCAATTGTTTAAAGTTGATCTCGTCTTTTATTTTTTTCAGCATAGCTCTTTTTTTGTCAGGAAACAATTTCATTTTCCATATCCCCCTTCTATCCTGCTTTGCCTTGCCTCTTGCCAGTTTCCCTGCACTTTCACCGGTCCACCTGCTTTTTTTTCATTCACTCCACCACAATGAACCCCCCAGACACTGTGAGATGTAGTTTTTTAAAGGAACATAAAGCAGTAACAGGTTGACTCCTGCATAGCCATTGCATCATGTTTCTGATAAAATTTAGAACTCGCCAATGTCATTGTGAGTAAAACGCCATTGACCTCCTCACCGTTATGGAATGTCAGCATGCAATATCAATGAACATTTTACACATTCTGGTATGGTGTGTAAGTTACTTGCAAAATGTATTCCATATTACTAGTTAATTTCATTTGAAAGCAATATGTTTTATTTTATTTTTTATTTATTTATTTATTTTATTTTATATTATTTTATTTACAATGTTTCGTAGAGTAATACATTACTTCATACTTTGAAGTTACTCTTTAGTTTTCAGTTAATTGTAATGACTCACAGAGTGGTCTATAGTTCATCTGCAATTAGAGCATGCCAGAGGTGGGAAATGTTCAAAATTTTACCGAGCCGTCATTGTCAGTTTGTGATATTTTTCAAAGCCGAATTTTCAAAGCCACAAATTTCCCCATTGTGGGACTAATAAAGGACATCTTTAAAACGTAATGTTATTTTGACCGCGCTTCCGTCAGCGCTTCCTTCAGAAAACAACATCAGTCCGCTTGTCCGTTAATCGTCAATCCACAAAAACAAATGTTTGCATTGTATTGTATTCTTCTTGGCCGTCTTTTAGTGGTTGGCACACAACATTTGGTGCATTACTGCCACCTTCTGAAATACTGAGTGTGGCTGCAAATTACACAACTTCGTAACCCTACGCGTTCCAAAAGTAAAAATTTAAATAAACTTAACTCGCAATAATTTCACCGACTCTGTATTCAAAGCTAACTATTACCTGTTAGCTGATTAATTAGTAAAAGTAGTTGTTGCCTTCCCAGCATAACTAACTCATGATTCCCTCTTTGGGGCTTACCGCCACCTACTGTACATATATGGTCAATACAGTCTACTCAAGTAAGCAGACCGTTGTAACAAACACGCAAGACAGTCGTGATGAGTGAGTCGTGGTTACACTGACGGAAGAAAACCAATTTCCATCCTTGCTTGGTCCGTCTTTTTTCCCTGTCAGCAAACGACAATGACGGACGGACTTGATGGAAGAATGATATAAAATAATTAATTAAACAACCCATAATCACACAAACTATTTTCTGTGATTTCTGTTGAAATATGTGTCGCAAAAACCCAAATCAAAATCTACATTAACCTTTTTGATGATGAGGACCTAAGTAAGGTTAATGAGAGGTCTTGTGTGATGGTGGGGGAGATCTTACAAAATCATGTGAGTAAAGGAAAGGGAAGGAAAGCAGTCAAATAATTTATCGAAGATTTAGTCGTCTATTCTTTGAAATTCAGAGTTGAAAGATGTGCCACATTGATTGCACCGATCATAAATTTTTACCGGTTTATTTTGTCTGTACACAGCTGGCCCAAATACAGATTTCACCCCAGCTCCGACCTGAGAAGGGCGTTAAAAGTGGAGACGAAAAGGGGCAACGCTCTGCCTCACATCCACCGATATCCTGATCAGCTGCTCTAAGCTCCCCTCGAGCTGTTTCAAAACTAAATAAATCATTGCAAACAATGCCAAAGCCTCCTCGCAGCCCCTTTGCGAGTTCATTCACTCCCACTTTGGTCCCATTCAACTAATCTTCAGTGTCACACTTAATGAGATTTTTCAAAAAAGAAAAAGGAAAAAAAAAAAAAGGAAATGGGCCAACTCCCTCATCACACACCACCTTCACTATTTTAAGCACTCACATGCTTTTAAGCAACCACCTCTGCATCTTATTCTGCTCTTATGGATGCAAAATTGAGGATTATTACTTTCACAAATCGCATTAAATTATTCACTGGGAAAATATAAAGCTGTTGAGCATGCGTGTAATGGGTGTTATTATTTGCTTTCATTATGAATTAGAAAATTCTCTCTCTTCCCCTTTTCCAGAAAATAGCAAACAATTGCTCATTAAATATCACGCAAATGAGCTTAATGTGCTACTCATCAAACGACTAAGAAATTAACTGTTAATTATGTTGTGTCTGTTTAATTTCATGTACCGGTAATTTGTGTTGTGATTCATGTAACGTTGATTTAAATCGCAAACGCTATCAAGGCAATCTAACAGAGTAGTATAATATTTAATTAATGTTCTGTCAATATATATAAATAATATAGAATATTATAAATCTTATTCCCCGTTACCCACACACATACTCTTTCGGTGACCGACTCCCATCAGTACACAAGGCCGGGACTCGTGGAAGTCCGTCCAAGTCCACCAGACTGGAATGGAAACAAAAGCTTAGTGGCTCCTATATGGCAGTGATCAGCAAAGTACGGACCAGGGGCCACATCCAGCCCACTCACAGTCTCAGACCGGTCCTCCCAGTGTCCATATAGTCAAAGTAAAACGTCAAATATGTGCTTACTATGCTATTATTTTGAATGTGTAGACGCTGATACAAGTGAGGTTGCAAGACAAAGCTACAACATCAGTCTGAAGTGCTGCCAACTTATATTGCGTGTCTTTCTCCAAAAAGAGAGAGTAATAAAAAATTACAAATACATCAGTGGGTCTTTTGTTAACAACATTATTGCAACATTATTATACTTTACGCAAATTTTATGTATGTATATATATATATATATATATATATATATATATATATATATATATATATATATATATATATATAATTTTATTTATTAGAATTTTACGTGAATGGATTTCTGCATTACAGACATGCCATTAATGTGAAAACTAGACAACCGTGTCTTTCTCCGGACCCCTAGCATCCTATTTATTCTCCTTTTTAAGCTACCTATGGAAGATTATATAGAGTGCCAGGATGCTAGCTACCTAGCATTTTTCATTTTTGAGCTACCTATAGAAGAATGAACAGAATAAATGGGAAACACAAGAAAGCTAACATCCTTGTTTCTCTTCCCCTAGCATCTTAGCTACAACGTGTTTCTCATGTTTGAGCTAAATACAAAAGAGTATATAGAACACTAGGACGCTATCTACCCAGCGCTCCTCATATTCACGTCAATGAACTTTATAATTGTTTTGGAATGTGCGAGGAAGTTGAAGGACCTTAGAACTGTGAGGAAATTGGATCACCACTATTCTACAAGAGTATTATGATAAGTTTTTGCTTGTTATGGTTTACCATTCTGACGTCGCCGGCTCCAGGAATGTGAGAATTTGATGGGCCAGCTCCAAACCTATTAACTCAGAGTTAAACGTAAAGTTTAACTCGATTGCGGCTCTGAAATTTGATTCTCAACACACTTTAGTCTAGGAGTCACTCACCTTTCTTACTGTTCAATTCGAAAGGTTATCAGTTTGATACACACTTCTGAAAAAGGAATGCTCAAATTACCTTCAATTTTGGTGTTATTAATCATTTATGACACGTATTTATCTAATGACACTGATCATCTTAATTATCAACAATTATTTTTAACAAGAGGCGACACGGTGGACGACTGGTTAGCACAATGGCCTCCCAGTGGAGAGGTGCAGGGTTCAGTTCCGTCTCTGGTCTTCCGGTGCGGAGTTTGCATGTTCTCCCCGTACCTGCATGGGTTTTCTCCGGGTACTCTGGTTTCCTCCCACATTCCAAAAACATGCAGGGTAGGTTGACTGAACACTAACTTGTCATGAGTGTAAATCGGTATGAGTGTGGGTGTGGATGCTTTCTCGTCTATGTGTGCCCTGTGATTGGCTGGAAACCAGTCCAGGGTGTACGCCGCCTACTGCCCGAAGACAACTGGGATAGGCTCCAGGTTAGGAGGCTTAGAAAATGGATGGATGGATTTTATCAAGGCGGGCACTTTATTTCTATAAATCTCTGCATGTGTTTACATTCCCATATGACAACTCTTATAACATTCCCAGGTAATCCCAATGTCCCATCATCGGTGATCTTTTAAAACAGCTCAATGGGTTACTCATGTGGTTCTTGGAGGCTACCTAATCGCCCGTGATATCATACACGTACGATAAGATATGTGTATGATATTATACATGTTAGTTGTATGATATGGAAATGACATTTTATGGCATATGGCATTTTTTAAACAAGATATGCCTTCATACATAAATAAACATACACACAATTTTAAAAAGACAGTTCCCACAGTGATGACCAATGCTTTTAGTTAGCTGTATCTTTCTTTTCTAATAAAATTCCTACCAGCTGCTCCTCATTCATACCATGCGGCCCAGCCACAGGCTTTGAACACATTGCTGTGTGTGGGAAGTCATTATTCATTCCAATGAAGTCAATCAAGTGCTCACCTGCATCTCAGAGCAGCCTCTGGGAGGGCAGGATGAGTGGATATGAGGCCCCGGCGCACAACACTAATGTGGATTTTGGATACGCTTGGTTGTAAATGAACAGCAGCTAGCTGGAGATTAGCCCTTATCTGGCTGACTGGAGCCCCTGAGTGGGGGGGGGGCATGAGGAGGGATGTGGGATAAAGCTTAACACACACTGCTCATTTTTGAACATCATAAGTCAGGTAGGTTTAGGATCCTCTAGTCCGACTGCTAATGGGAAAATCAAAGGCTTGTGCTGTCTGTCTGAACCCTGGGGGCGAAAGCTGTTAAGTGATCGGCTCGCTCCAGATTTTATACCGTGTCTGTCTTTCTCTCGCCGCCTCATCAAAGCAGAGCAGCCAATAAATGAGAACTGTTATCCGTTACCTGAGGCCTAATTGGCTCTTTAATTTCATATCAGATCTTTCGGTCACTTCAGCGCCTCCGAATCGGCTGAGCACCCACGCGACGCGATGTTGTCAAGATTTGATAGAAAACGGACCTTTTAAAGTCAGCCATCCTTTCAAGATGGTCCTCATGCTTTGCGCACACATTGTTACAGATGAGTTACCACTGTGACAGAATCAGAGTGACAAAGTACTGAGGAAAAGGGAAAAAATGGGCAGGATCTAACAGGGCCCACAAACACAAGACGAATAATATTAAGTAGACATTTAAATTACTAGCCAATCAGAATTTCAACTAGCCAATTTTATTTATTTATTTATTTACATCAACGCCACTAACTTCGAATGCCCGAGAATGTTGCGGTATGAAAAAAAGAATTAAAAAGACCAAATGAAATTAATTTCATTAATCAGATGTTGTACTTTTGTAGAATCATCAAAATGTATGGCGAGAGGTTACACAAGACAAAACAGTTTGAGTACCGCAGTTGCAGTTACTTGAGTGTGAAATACGTAGCATAAAAATGTGTGGAATAAATGCTTAATTTTTCAAAAAACAGGTGAAACAAAGCGTCTCATTTACAACTCCCGGCCGGCTGCAAGAAATTGTAAACATAGTGAAGTAAGTGGTGCGGGAAGTGATTTTAGCACTAGTCAATACCTGCATCGGGCCATGCCAACTGACTTCTGGGAAGCAACTTGACTTGTTTTGAAAGCATGGTTGAAAAAAGAATCTACATCAAAAAGAAGCATTTAACGTGTTTGAAGCGATATTGTAATCGGTGTTATGTTCAATACGTTTGAAGAGGAAGATACGCATAACAGACAATACCAATAGCCTGGATAGCACAAATTTGTCAAACTTGAACGTAATTTTGAGTTCAAGAAAATGTTTGTATGTAAATGCAAATTTCGATTCGTCAAAGCATGCCATTTTTTATTTAAACCGGTATATCTCAATTCTCATCGAAAAGAGGGCTGCAAGCAGTGCCCTTTGTTCTAAAGGTCGTTAGCAACACTGCTTCTAAGCTCTCCGATTTGTGACGCCTTTGCTCAAAAGAAAAGAGGGCTGCGATTCAAACAAAAGGTATACAGGTTGACTTTGCCCGTGTCAAGACCTCGTCTTTTATCTAGCTGAATGACGGCGCTTTTGTCGGAATAATGCCCACTTGAAAGTCGCCATTGTTCTCCCAGTGTGCCTTTCAGCATGATGCTACGTAGGATTGATCACAGAGGACAGCCACCGGACGGAAGAGTAGTGCGAGGTGTCCCGGGTGGGGGTTGTATCTGCCACGTCTATCCCAGTTACTAGCAGCATATTATTTGAGCAATAGTAGCGTTCATGCAGGCTTAGGCAACATTTTCCGCACTGCATTTTTTGTGCAAGCAAGTGTCAATGTTACAATAAACATTCAGTTTTACACACATCCAATAAAACGGATTATAGTAGCCTATATTGTTCTGTCCAAGAGACACTCAGCTAGTGATGGAAAAATGAAGCTTCAAATCTGGTTCATGAACCAGTTGAAGTATTTTTGGACTCCTATAGATGAATTGCCATTTTAAACCCATTATTTAAACAATCAAAAATACAGCAGCTGGTTTATGAAGCAAATGTGAAGCTTCATTTTCCCATCACTAAGTGAAAGCACACTGAATTGCCATTTTTTTAAAACCTGGATTCCAACCAACAATTCCATCTAGAGGACTCAAAAAATACAACAGCTGGTTCATGAAGCAAATTTGAAGCTTCATTTTCCCATCACTACACTCAGCTGCAATAGGGTGTGGCGAGAATATGTAAATCATTAGTTTAGCCAGTTGTAAAAATGAAAATGGAAATTATACCAGACCCTATATTCTATATATATATATATATACTCAAGCTTTAACACCATTATTTGATTATTTATCAACAATTACCTTTGTCGCAAACCATGCATTTACCAGATCGTGGCTGAAGTTGGTGTTTCCCCTTGAGTGATGATTTAGCATAAAAAATACGGAAGGGCGCTGACACAAAATCAAAAGACAAGACCATCTGTAAAACCACAACATATTTATTTTCAGCTTAACGTACAAAACACCAATTTTAATCTTGAAGGTAGAAATGACTGAATTGGATCTTATTCTAAAACATTTCTGTCCATGAAAGCCACATATTTTAGATTTTTTTTTTTGTAAGTCTTGTGTTTGATGATTCATCATAAAATAGAAGTAGAAAACATACCTAAAGTCCTAAAACTAAGGATGTTGCTATCATTGACACTCAGTTCAAGCTCCCTTCAAGAAAACTGCATTACAAAGATTGCATGCAGGTTCCTATCAAATCATCAACTCAGAAGCAGCTGTCCTAATTTAGCAACACGAGTGGTTTGTGGCATTTTAATTAATCGGTGAGACATCCACAAGTCATCCTTCTTGATGGCACACTCACCCCGTATAGTGTGAGTCACTTCACCTTGCTTTGAACATGACAGCAAGAATGTCGGTGCTGCAGCAGTTAAATTATATATATGTATATATATATATATATATATATATATATTAAAAGGGCAGTAGGCTACTTCAAACCGTAACCCAAAATAATAGAGCAACTCAACCTTAAATGATGACTACTGAGAAACAATCCGGCGATCTTCTGTGACATGTGTTTCCTATTCCGTATTGCTCATACTTCTCAAAATGTTCCGCTAGTTATTTGACTGTCCAATTTCAGTGCATAGAAGCCACTTGGTGATGTGACGTGAAGTGGCTTACTGCACCCCCCAGTAGCTAATCTTTGAAATAATGACCGTAAGGTCTGACAGATCAGCCTGAGCCTTCCCCTGAGCTGTGGGCCTAACACGTGAAAAAAACAGAGCAAATCCATCAAAGTGACAGGATAAATTAAGGGCGAGACACTTCACTACCTGTAAGGAAGTACTCCTTTCAGCAGTAATTGTTTTGATAAATGTATGAGCAGAATGAAAGATGAGAGGACAGACACCTGAATGGCACATGGTGTAGAACTTCCACTATGGAGTTCTTCCACAACTTACATACTATACTTTTATATTTATATAATATATATATATATATATATATATATATATATATATATATATATATATATATATATATATATATGTTAGTGCTGTCAAGTCATTAATTTTTTTAACTAATCAATCACAAAAAATTCCATGATTAATTGCGATTAATTATATTTTCCAACTACTATTTTTTTGTGATGCATGGAACAGATATTTACTTGAATAATATCTTGGAATTGATGTAAAATCACCAAATATGAAGTATATTTAATTCAAATACTGTTATAATAGCTTCCTTTGATCTTGAATACGATCTAAATCACATGTGTCAAACTCAAGGCCCGGGGGCCAGATCTGGCCCGCAACCTCATTTTATGTGGCCCGCAAAGGGTAAATCATCTGCATCAACTTCCTGTTTCTAGCATATTTTCTTCACTTTTAACTACACTGAGATATGAGATATTGCCATTTATTTGTTACCAATCCTCCCCTTTTAAAATAAATTGAAAAATTGTTGAACAATTACTTACTAGCTTCTGATTTCAAAACTGGCTTTCCAATCAATTTATATGGGTTCACAGCCATACCGGCCCTCTGAGGGAAACCACAACTACGATGTAGCCCGTCCACAAAAATGAGTTTGACACCCTTGATCTAAATGGAGACTTCTTTTCAGGCATTTTTCTTTTAAACATTTCTCAAAACTGCCCACAAGTGCCACACTCTAGCAGTGTAAGTTTGCAAGGCCCAGTGGTAACTTGAACATGATGTTTTGTTCTGAGACATGTTAAAGATGGACAGCTAATATGGCACAACATTTGCAAAGTATGCAAATTATTCTTGAAGTAAATCAAACTGAGTTAACTGAGTTAAAAAAAATAAATAAATAAATAAAAAAAAAAAAAATATATATATATATATATATATATATATATATATATATTGGTGCAATGCTTTGGATACTCAACTAGCTTAAATAAAGTCCAGTTTTATAGCTTGTATAATCAGCACAACAGTTTCCAACAAAACACAAGGGTTTAATCAGGAATTAACCTTTTGACACGCTTAGCTAACACTAAGGGAACACGGGAGTGATGATTGTTGGAAATGGGCTTTATGTAGATATTCCATTAAAAATAAAAGGTTTGCCGCTAGAATAGCCATTTATCACATTAACAAAGTCTAGACTGTCGTTAGCTTAATTGGGGAGAAAAATTGTCCTTTTATTTTAAAAATAAGATTTTAAAGTGAGATGAACTTTTTGAACATCAATACAAGTTACTCGAAAGTTAACAAACCTTTTTCTTGTGTGCACAATGAATACACCAAAGAGTCTCAGACATTTGATTGTGTTAAAAATTTCATTTGTTTTTGTGACCCCAAAAGTACTTTGTGATTTATGAACAAGCGATATACCGTATATGTAAGCAAAATCCTGAAAGGAATTTATTACCTGTTTTTTATTGTTTTCTGACTAGAATGGTGAATTAATAAGGTCTCTTGAAAAGTGAAAATAATGACAAGCACATTTGATACCCGAGTTACAAAGGAATGAGTGTGCAGAACAGAAAGTGGTGACCAGATGAGAAAACAGTGCAAAGGGCTAAATGAAAAAAGAGAGATAAGGAAGAAATGTGCCGCCGGCACGTCTCTCACTGAAAGGTGACTCTCATCCCGCGTGATTGACAGCTGTCACACACCAACATGTTTCTTGCAGCTATTTTTCAGGCCCTACCCTATGACACGAAAATCTCCTTAGACCACCAAATTGAATTGTAATTCTGGAGATCGATACAGCCGCGATCTGCAGGGCTTCTGTAAGTCCTGTCATGTCCCCACAATGGGAAACTGATAAGGACTCAGATTGGTCTAGTCAATATTCAATGTGGGCCTCATCTAGTTAAAAAAAAAGGGAGGTAGACCTGCAATCGAATGTATTGAGCGGCGGAAACGCAACCTTCTTGCAGAGATATTGTATTTCTTATCAAGTACCTCACATGCTTCATCCCTGGGGAGCTACTTTCTCATAAAATCTAATTGTATTAAGGTTTTTAATCCAAGTGAGGTACTCGTGGGATTCTGAATTATTGACAACTGGCAAATTGCGTTTGATCAGTTCATAGTTTTATGAAAAATACTCACTAATAACTGACATCAAGTAGAAGGCCACAATAATAGGTACACGAGCATGAAGGAAATTAATTCCACTACAATAACTGTGAGAAAAATGTTAAATAATTTATAATAGATATAATAATAATATTACATTTTATAGGCATTATAGTAAATTAAGAAAATAAACACTAATAAAAGGAAATATGAATTTGAAAGCATGCCCAAGCTGACTTTGCAAGTAATCTTCGGAGTCTGACGTTTTTCCAATAAATTGATTCAAAATTAAATATTTGGCAAAAGAAGAAAGAGAGTAAAAGGGGACATCAACACTTTTTTTTTTTTTTTTTTTTTTAACAAGGATACGTTCTATGCAGGCCCACTAGTTGAAATATGGCATTGTGATTTATATTATTTGCGGAATATAAGTGAAGCAGCAAGATCCGACCGTTTTTCGACATCTGTCACATCTGTCAACTGAAAATGACATCACAGTTTCTCAGGGATCAGATCATGACCAATCCAGGCTAAGCTTCAGAAAACAATTGAGATGTACAAGTGAGAGAATTTTTGGGGAGATGACTTCCCTCTTAAAGAAGGGAACTTATTTAAAGGTAGACTTGGTTATACAAATTAGCATCTCATTTTCAACATCTCTTAACTGGCTTTAAATTTCAGTTATATTTATTCATGGGGTGATGTAAGACGCTTGTATATGCACTACGATCATCAGGAGCAATTTGGTGCTTGACGTCTCTTCAAGGATACTTCAACATCATCGCTTCAGAAGCTGGGGAATTTAGCAGAGGAAGAAAAGTGACTCAATTAACAAAGCTGGTCTCTTTTGCGTAGAATGTTTTTAACTTTAGGCCAGAGTGTCGTGTTCCGCTGCGTGCATGTTACAGTGTAATGGTGATTTGAAAAATATTTTATTTATTTATTCATTTATTTATTTACCTGTCTGTTAAACAGCATCTAACCTAAACCAAGTAAAGAGTATGCTCTGGATTTAGGCTCCGAACTATATTTTATCTTTGTTGAAAATATAGGACAGTCATTAAATGGTTAAAAAAAATTAAGATGTCAGCACTCACGGGATTTTTTTAGGGCTAATTCTTAAAATGTACAGTGTGTACTACGATTGCATATTTATGATTTGCTAAAAAATTAACATAAACTTGCCAATAAACTTCATTTGCTGTTTAGCTGCCAGTCAGATGTAAATGAAATAATTAATGTTTTAATGACACATTTATGCATTTAGCATAAATAAATCCAATGGATATAAATGACTTATGAACATGTGACCTTATTCAATATTAATAACTCCAATATATATGATATTGACTTAGAAAATGACTACATTTTATGTATTTCAGCTCATGAAGACCAATGCAATTCTTACAATTCTGAACCAAACTACCACTTCGACTATGTTCTTTTTGTGGCAATCTTAAAACAGAAGCTGAGAAAACAGGAGCCAACAGAATCCCCAAAGCATATTTGCTGAGGTGTTCTTGATTAGCGCAGTCGAAATTGTACATTACTTAACTTCCGGTGCCATAAAATTATGCAAAAGTAAGTGAGAAAACACACAATGACTGAGACATAACAACAGAACACAAACATTAATGATAAAATATGCAATGAGCTTTGTAGAGGAAGGCTGTAACTATTTACAAGTGCAGCAAGGCATGCTGGGAATTTCCTTCATATTATATATTAACTAAATCTATTGAAATATTTCCGTAAACCTAATAGAAAGTAATTTCATCAATTCCAACTAAATAAATCCACCGCTTGCCATATTTCAACTGCATTCATATGTTTTAACTGAAAAGTAAATCCGTAAAAATGCTTCAAAATTAACAAGGCCATGAGTGAGGCATTTTCGAAAGCAGAAAAGCAATTTTCAAAATACATCGTACACACTGAACTGAACTACACACAACTTAGTTTTGGATTACCCTTTAAAGGCCTCGTTCATCATTTCTATTTTGTTCAGACTTTTTCCTCAAAGTCATCCATATATGTCTGTGCAGTGTGGTGGCAGGCGTCGCATGGCCGGTCATTGTAACATAACAGTAAGGGAAGATCAAAAGGGGACGATCACGGACATGGCTGAAATTCCCACCAGTGGGTGCTCTGACTGTCGCGGTGAGCAGTAGACACCATTCCGATGGAAGAAGCAACGCTGCCAAGGCAGTGGAGGAAAACATTTCCTCCTTCACTCCCGATGCCTTCCCTATCGTCCCCTCGGGAGTGCAATATCGCAGCCTGCTCTCTTTCACTGGTCAGCCAAGCCAGTCATCAGGTTAGAAAGCAGGGCGATCCATCACTGTGCTAGTGCAAATCCACTTCGTGGATTGCCGAATTTAGTCAGTGCCAGAACTCGTGTTACGTTCCGTGTGCCTCTCCACAGCTAATGGCAAAATATAACCAACAATGAACCGGAAGAATTTTTCATGTCATGTGTACTACTTAGTCATGAAAAGCATAAAAATCATTCAGTGGATGAATTGTAATAGTCATAGTACACCAAATCCCTTCTGATTTCTGGCAAAAGACAGGTTGCACCTTGCTCGCTTGACCCGAATGATACTAATGAAGGTTATTAAATAAAACAGCAGTTCCAAAAATTATATACAAAAATCATTTTTGCACAGCATTAGTGTGACACTTTGCAGCATTCACAAAATTGGAAGCAAAATCTTTAGTTGCATAATAGCATTATTGTTAATGTTTGTTTCCAGGCCCAAATTGGTAATCTGAATATTATGATATTCCAACCCGCATATTATTATTATTATTATTATTATTATTATTATTATTATTATTATCATTATTATTATCATTATCATTATTATTATTATTATTATTATTATTATTATCCGGCGTGTGGACTTGTTTTAAAACCAGCAATTTCAGTGCATTTGCATCATTTAAATCTCACTCACTCTGCATTCAGTATATATAGCACAAACTGCACTAATTTGTTGCTAAAGGTATCTCTAAATCACAATTATTTAACACACCATTAGAAACATCACGATAAATATATTACACTCTGTCTGTACAAAATAACGAGAAGTCACGTTAACAACTTAAGTGTTGCTGGTGTTACAGCATTTGATAAATCAGCCTTATGTATAACGATTCTGTTCTTTCTCATGTTTAGTACACATGCTTAATGGTCTTTTTTTGTCTTTTTGTCTATTTCAACTATTCATACTTCACTAATCGTGATCTTGTAAGCACATTCAATGCTAATTTTCATTTATGACTCCATGGCTGAAAATAAAATGAAAATGTTTCTAGACATCGATGCCAGACTGCCATTTCGAAAAAAAAAAAAAGTGTTGAAAAAGAGTGCTGCATCATTTCAGCTTTCGACGAATATGGCAGACACCCGAGCTACTTGAGTACCTGGACATGTAAAGAAGGTTGGGATAAGGTTATCTAATGGTTTTCCACCTTCAGAGACTCTTCTATCTCTGGACTGCTTCAAAGTGCTGTTATCAAGGTGCCATACGCTTTTTTTTTTTTTTGCCATAAAAGGATTGGAAAGGGAAGTGAGCGAGTGGGCTTGGATATCTGGAGCCTCTCTACCTGGGTTTGCTGATATTTTTTTTTGTTTGTTTTTTTTTTGGGGGGGGGAGCGGGCCCTTAAACAAGCGAGCTCCATCGCTGACCTCTGAACTGTGAACACGATTGAAAATCTGGACGGATGAGAGAATAGAAGCTTGCGTCATTAATCATAGATGCCGGCTGCTTCCCCACGCACACCCACAAAACACCCACACAGACAGTTATGTTGACTTATATTTGCAAGGAGATTCCTCTCCATTTCAACCCTCAGAGATCCAAATCTCAGCCAGATTTTTCTCATTTGCCCCCCATCTGGATGTGAAATATCGTAGCCGCAATGAAACAAAAAAAAGGGAACACAGGATCTTAGAGTGCTGATCTCGACAGTCTGTAGGCTACTATTATCATTGGCTTAATAGCAAGCTACCAAGGTCAAATGTTGTTTTGGGATGTTTGCGGGGTGGATGTGAACGCCCCTGGGGAGGCAGCTCTCGGATCAGACGGCCCTGGACTCACAGACCAGAGATCACACAGGTTACGGTTCACGTGGTGTAAAGCACTACAACAACCTTGATGTGTCAACTCTAAAAAATGATCATAGATTTGGGCTGAAGTTTGAAAGCCTCCTAGCTAAAATGCAAACTTAAAGCAAAATTTAAAAACAAACAAAAAAAACAAAACATATTTGGTGGCACAGCCGTTGAGTTAGCTAAGGGGAGTACAATAAAGCAATTGTCAGATAATGTGATTTGTGTGAAATTGGAACACGCTCGCCTGATTATTTTGTCATTATGATTCATGCATTATTACTTCCGTCAAGGGGGTTTTTGTTTTTCATTACCGCTTCATGTTGTTTTTTTTCTTTATTTAATTTCTCAGTGAATAATACTGTAGGGTACATACATTAAAGTATGTCAATTTTAATACTTTTGAATAAAATAATTAAAAATGTAATTTCTTATTCACCATGATATTTGACACAGAGTAAATAATAGTCTCTTGCAGGTTAGTACAACATAAATTTATTAGTTATCAAAGTTGAGAATCAGTGTTGTTTGAATTTAGGTTGTGTTCTGCTTAGCTTCTTTTTACACTTGCATGGCATGTTATTGCATAGCAGGTAAATACAAAATTAAATTTGTTTTATACCTTTATCATGCATCATTAACACTGCGGGTTTTATTGTCTAAATATTGACGAGTCCATTATTTCAGATGGAGAAATGGTTTCACGTTACAATCCAGCTTCGCTGCATGGAGTGCGTTTTTAAATGATTAAATGAATGCAAGAGAGTCATGGATACATTCATCAAACAGCTGTCATCTTCATTGCATTTGATCTGATTTGTGCTATTTGGAATGACATTAAGAAACAACAGATCAACTGCTATAAAACTAATAATGACCTTTTTGAAGAGCACCGTGGCATTTTAAACTGGACTGATCAAGTCCGATCCTCATACACGATCTCCTTGGACTTTGGTGCACCCAATGATCTCTCTTTTAAGACCCACTACATGGAGAGATAGCATGCAAGAGAGTAGAGGAACGTAACTGAGCCGCGGACAATCAAACTGCAAAGGCTGCAGGAGGAATGAAATTATTTTGACTTGACTTGGATCACTCGAGCAGTCAGGCTTAATAAGGCCTATATACTAAAATTAATTATATTGGCTGCCTAGTTTGGTCACATGTAACCAGTAATCAATAATACCAGGTGTGAAATTGCGAACATAAATCAAATGGAATTAAAATGAGACGTGGTTGTCTTCATATTTCTAACAGATTGATTGACGTTGAAATAACACGAGGCAATCCCGGTTCTTTGCTGAGACGTCACAGAGAACTTGACAAATGTGTTGTTTTCTGTGATAATGTTACTTGCCGCACGGTGGATTAGTGTTGATGAGTGAATCTCCCTGTGTTGCTTTTCTCTGAGTATATACTCTGTAGGTGTGAATTTTACCTGGGTTGGTTTTATTAGACCAAGCCTACATGAATAAACTACAACCATGAATAAATGACGTTGCTTAAACCCAAGTAAATGAAATTGGACCTAATCCTAGTCATTCAGTTAAATTAACCATATTAAATTAGATAAACCAATACAATTGCTTCATGCTAAACCGTTTAATTATGTGGAATTTTTTTTCCAAGTTCATGCTGCCTAAACAGCTAATTAACTCCCCGATGCAAGCGGAAAATTAGGAAAAAAAACATTAAACAAAATGTTCCTTATCAACATCAAGGTAGGGGTAAAGAAAACTAAGTTGATGAACATGTGGACAGCTGAGCCAATGAATAGTTTTTTTTTTCCCAGTAAAAGAGTAAACAAAGAGCATAAGAAAAGCACAAAACCCTTTATGTTGTTTGATCTGAAAAGGTGTGGAAAGAGGCGGTGGGGTGGGCTGAGGTGGGGGTGTCACGCCGTATGAACTGTGCTTTCGAAGTACAGTAAGTGTGAGTCCCCACTCTTCGGGTCGCGTGTGGCTGCTTGAATCTGCAGGCCACATTTGCACTGTTTGATAATCGCAATTTAATGTAACTTCCATCACTTGTGCACCCCCCCCCCCCCCCCCCCCCCGGGCCCAATGACAGCGGTACAGTGGGTGTTGCTAAACAAAGACCCCCCGACGTGCTTGAGTTCTTTACTCATCCGATGGAAAGTGATCGAGGCACTAAAGGTTTAAATGTTTATTTGTATTGTATTTGTGATTCTTACAGGGGGATGTGGCAGTCATTAGATGATGGGAAAATATGATGCGGAAAATTGTGTAAATGAGTAAGTTGTGAAAAGAGGTTCTATTTTAAATGAGAAAAAGAAAATGAAAAAAATTCCAAAATAAATAAACAGTGGCGTTAATACAATGGTATTGCTTTTGTCAACCCTGCAAGAACAATGAATTAACACTGATACAATTCATATCGGAAATTATAACAAAGAATAGAAAATACTAACGTGTGAAAGGTTTGTGTGATAAACAAATAGTGATATGGAACAACTCATGATAACACCAGACAGGAGTTGGTTGCCCGGGAATAATGAGCCTTCTTAATTTAATAGTGAACTCATAGGTGAGTGACCCACTCTGTTTTACAGACTGCTCAGGCTGTCTACCTGGGCTTGAGCTGTTATCGAGGTCAAGGTACGGATCTCGGACAAGAGGCTTAAGGAAAGACAAGTGTCTTTAACATGAATTAAAAGCATCAAAGTTCAGGTTTAATCCTTGCTGCTGCGGATAAGGCAGCCTGTTCCCGTGCAGCACAAAAGACTCCGTGCTGTCAGTGTGTGTGTCAGTGTGTGTAGGTGTGGCTGTGCACGTGTGTACATTTCTTTAACTACACGTATTTCAGGGTGAATAGGATTTTTGGGGATATTTTTTTGGGGGGTGGGGGGGAATTTTCTTCTTATTTTTTTCTTATTGTTATTTGGAGTGCCCGGAAATAACATGTGAACCTCAGAAGCAAATCTAAATGATTTTTTTTTTCTCTAAAATTGTGCTTTTGAAGAAGACAGGCAAGCGTGTGAGGCTTTCAAACGATGCAGAGCAAAAAATCAGATTTAGCCCATTTTATTAAATGATAATTCATTTAAAGAAGCATGTAGTATTTAGAAATTACACGTGTATGTTACAAGGGGACAAATAGAAAGTAGCAGATTTGTATTTGTATGTTTATTAATGTATTTATGGTATGTTTATTTTATAGATTTTTTTAAAGTCTGTTTAAAATTAGGTGTATTAAAAAATGTACAAAAATGTACCAAAAACACAATAATTAAATTATTTGTTTACATTTAAATAATAAAAATAATAATAAACCATTAATTTGTGAATCTTCAAGACAAACGCACAGTAGAACAATTCACAGAAAGTAATCACAATAACACTTTGAAATTCAATCGTTGATAATAAAAAATAAATAAAAAAAAGGTAAAACCTTGCATCTATTGTCACTTAATTAAACTTGTTGTGAGTGTTCTCTATAATTGTTCAAGTTCCAATAGGAGATTTGCACTCTGCCAAATAGCATTATAATGATTAATTATTGTTTCTGTGATATATTCTGGAAGAAGAAAAAATGCCAACAACATTAAAAAATGAATAGTGGGATTCCAGTCTAATCTGCTCTCGAGTGTCTTCTGTCCATCAAAGCAACAAAAGGGAAGCGGCATCAACATTTGGTTTGTTATGGCGCCCCCGTGAGACGGCCTGACATCGCGGTTATTATCAGAGTGTAATGTAACCCACGCCCCCCCCCACGGTATCCCCCCCCCCCAAAAAAGAAAAAAGTTTACGTTATATTTTATTCCTCTTCCACTTTTTACTGAATATAAGTGGATACGATCCAATTTATGGAGCTGCATTTTGCGCATACACTCTTAAAAAAGTAAATAAATCCTAACTACTATCAAATTAAAGTATATAATAATAACTGAGATTTAAAAAAAAAAAAAGGAGTGAAAATAAGCGCATCCAATTAATACAATAAGTGCTTCTTATTTTGGCGAACGCGTCCGACTGAGACAACTAAAATAAAGTACACCTGCCCCCCATTTTAGCATGAAACGAAAGTGTCTCATTTAACATTTAATTATAACTATCACAAAAAAAAAAAAGTTTGGTCAAGACATAGTATGCAAATGTCCGACTCACCAGGTAAATTGCAGGCGTGAGGACGAACACGGCGCACCAACACGTCCCCTGCATCCTCCAGCAGCTCAAACTTCCACAAATTTCCTTCGGAAACTATTCGCAACTCGGACCATAAATCCACCCGGTGTCTACCTCACTGCACGGTCAAGTCCTTAAGCAGTCGGGGTAAGGAGAACACGGTGCAACCCATGACCGCAGGTTGTGCTTGAAGGGATGCAAGAGGCGAGCGAGGATGGGTGCAAAGCGGAGCAGCAGGCGGTGTGCTTAAAAAAAAATATCAACTCTTGGCGCTGCAAACAGTTATTGGAGTGTTAATCCAGGTGTAAAAAAAAAAAGAGAGAGCGCGGTGGTCATAGTCGGGTGCAGGTTCGGCTTCTGATTGTCTGGCTGCCGGTGATGTGGAGGCGACACAAGGGAGCTTTGCGCTTTATATCGCGCGCCTTCAACACAATCGGAGAGTTTCTCACTCAAGGGTGTGGGGGGGGGGGGGGTCGAGTGGGGAGGGAAAAGGGGAGGGCGTGAAGGGGCAAAGAGAAATCAAATGCAAACAGATTTCGTCAAAAGTCAGAAGAAGACGTTGACAGGGTGTTTGCTTTGTAAAATAAAACTTGATCACTTTTATTGAAAAGGGGAAATAAACCCAGACATAATCCTGTGCAATATAATTGAAGCATTTTGAATAATTATGCATTTGATTGGTCATTTCTTGAGTATGCATTGCAGGAGTTCTTCACATTTGATCTTTGTGGATGCTTGCATGCCACAACACTGAAAATACTTTCACAGTTTGTATAGTTAAGTCTTCCAGTAATAAAAGTAATTGAGTACAGCAACAACACCCCTGTTCCTAAGAGGAACACTTATTAACTGATTCAAAAGACACATTTTGGGCTAACAAAATAGGTGAATGAAACAAGTTACTGTGATTAATGTCTGAACAAACACATTTTCACTATCAATAAACAATTTCCCCAACCTGCTTATTATGTACTGCGGCAACTTCAATCAATGTTGATGAAGCAGAGATGTTCAGTAATTGGATTGTCAATCAGCTAACTCCATGAAGTGTGTCAATACACAAACATAATTGACAATACCACAGTCTCATTTTTTTTATTGAAGGAAAAATCACTATTTAGTATATGTATGTATAAAGGTGGACATTTTCAAATAGCGTGTTTTGCATTATTTTCATTCAACGCACCAACGATGAGCACGCACATGCATTACATAGGAAACCCAGCTTTCCATTTATTTATTAGGATTAATGTGATTGGTCGATGATTGGAATTCTGCGTATAGTGCACAAGCATATATTTCAAATATTTTTGGATAACTTAATTTGCGGCTTGGCGCTATACGTGTTCAATTCAATCACACACAAGTGTGGATAATTTGTTACAGATTCAGTCGATTCTTACCTGACTTTAAGGGACTGATTATTATTAGGTTTTAAGGGCAGGTCATCAATATATAGCATAAAGTAACTTGAGCGAAATTTAAAATGCAACATTCATGAGAAAAATTACTCAATGGCGGATTGTTGATATAATTACACAGTATTTCGAATATATAACAACAACAATGACAATATTAATGATTATATGAATGATAAAGTGTCTTTACATGCATTTGCAAGCAGTGTCTAATTATGTTATTACATATTTGCTACATTAAGCGCCACTCTTTTTGATCTGTTACTCGAGGTGCATCGTGTAAGGACAGCACCTTTACAGAGGACCGGTTTGCCCGCCCCGTACAGTACGTGTTCATGCTGGTGAATGCTTTTTGTCTCCCATTCATCAGCCCACCCTGAGAGCAGAAGCAAGACAAGGTGAGTAAAGTTTGCTCTATTGCCGACTGTGTGTCCCTAGGTTGGGGATAGATAGCATCCGTTTTGTCACAGAACAGAGAGGGTGGCAAGAGGAGCAGAGAAAAAAAAAAAAACAACACAGAAGCGGACTTTAATAAATCCCCTCACAGCCTTATTGCTACAACGCTTGAAGTGCTCTTGTATTTTGGTCATAACTCAGTCAGCCTGGCTGATGGGATCCTGCGCTGAATGGTCCAGATAGCCTTCACAGGCACAGCATGACATGTAGAGCCTGAACAAGGGGGGGATAAATCACAAGGGGTTGGCTTACTTCCATTGAGGGGCTGCAATGAAGGACAATATAGGCTACATTTCAGGGGCTGATGTGCCACCATTAATTTAAAGTATGCAATTCAATTCATAGCAAGTTGAGAGTTTTAACACAGGCATCAAAATGAACCATGTAAATATATATATATATATATATATATAGTAAAATGACAAAACCACATATCCGTCCTTGAATGGTATCGCACTCGAGCTATAGAAGGAAATGCACTATAAATAAAGTTTTATTGTATTATTGAAAAGTATTGGGCAGCACGGTGGATGACTGGTTAGCACGATGGCCTCAAAGTGCATAGGTCGTGGGTTTGTCTCTAGGTATGAGTGTGAGTGTGGATGGTTGTTTGTCCATGTGTGCCCTGAGATTGGCTGGCAACCAGTTCAGGGTGTACCCCGCCTACTGCCCAAAGGCAGCTGGGGTAGGCTCCAGCACCCCCTGCGACTCTTGTGAGGACAAGCGGTACAGATAATGGATGGATGGATGTATTGTATTGTTTTGTATTGTATTGTATTGTATAAGTATCGACAAGTCTTCCATTGGAGAGATGCACACCCCCTACTAAACATCCACAGCAATCTTTGATTGGATTTCCTATCTAAAATGTGGGAAGTCAAGCCATCTCCGGTCGATCAAGGGCCGTCGTTCTGACTGTTTATGATGTCTCACTCCTCCAAAACATCTGATTTCAAATGTTCAGGATTAGATGTCTCGTTATCAGGATTCTTCAGAAACATCTAAAACAAGCAAGATGGCAGCACTCGAGGACGAGGTATGGTGACCTCTGTTTTTAAGTTATGGTGCCTTTAGTAAACTTATACAGGTCATTCATAGAAATGTGCTGGAAATTTAAGAAATTTGCAATCATTTCAAAATACATTCACCAATCCTTGTTTTACGGCCTCCTCTGTTCTGGGTCACCAGTGATGTTGACCTGAAGCCTATCCCAGAGGATACCTTGGACTGGTCGTCAGTTAATCTCATTTATAAAGTAGTCATACATCATATATCGAACACAGTTCACACATGGTGCATGACTAACATTTTCTACCTAGCATGCACACAAACAAAACATGCACACCTGACACAGAGATGGCCCAACTACGTATCGAAGATGATTCTCTTCCTGTGAGATTAATCAAATGCTTGACTTGAATAACACTTATTATAATCCCTCAAGGGGATTGATTTTGTTGTACTTGACTAAAATTTTAATTTAATTTTTTTAGTAATTTTTTTTTTCAGTATTTATTATTATTTTATTACTAGTATAATGTACATACATTCATTATAAATTCATATATACTGTGTAATACAGTTATTATAGTACATCGTTCTTTAGCTTTGATTGACAGTTATATTGGCGTCACTGTGGAACTAATTTCCAGATGTTGTCAATTTTGGTAATGCCTCAACTTTTATGCAGATGTACAAGAATCATCAAAAGTGATTCATTGCATTTCAAGTTAAAGTTTTTGAATGATGAAACAATGTTTTATCAACTGTATACAACTTTGGCGAGTTGGTCGTGTTTTGCATCCATATACAATCAAATAAGATTTGCGACCACAGCTGTACAAATAGCTTTATCCCTCATACATTCCTAAAAAGGTAATATTAGAAATATTTAAAAATTTGGCACTGCACTACTCAATGATAGCCTGCATAACCATTTTTATAAAACCCAACATTTTGATTAGATCTTATTAAATATTGCCTTAGTGACTATAACAGACCGACACAGAAGTTTATTTAGACTGCAAAGTGTACTTCTTTTCACGATGAAGTGACTAGTCCGTGATAGTGTTCACATGTATAGTAAAAGAGTGAATAAAATGTAGTATTTTGCTTTGGAATGTGTTCACCATTTGTGTTGAGAGTCTGAAGGGAAGCACGAGTCTCATTGCGTTTCAGGGCTACTATAGAAGATCAGTGAAGCGCAGATGCGAAGAATTGAGCCACTGAGTTGTATCAGTGTCATATAATAGAGGCCCATTCACAAAAGCAACAGCTGAGGCTTGCCAATCAATACACACAAAAAAAGAAAGAACATGTCTTAATTCTCAATCAAACACCTGCTTCTCTTCCTCTTTTCGCCACGACATTGTCAATAGTCGAGTGTAATCAGGAGGCCAATTTGCCGATTTTTCCCAGCATACCTTTTTGGTGCCCATTCATTACTGGGCTGGAAAATTACAGTGTAGCCCGTTACTAATGGCGTGCTTTTGGGCTCCAATAGGAGGGGCGATAAGACAAGATAAAGCTGAAAGAAAGAGGATGATTGCGGAGCTGAGCGGAGTTAGTGTCCGGTGGCACGGAAATGTTCGGCTGGCTTCGCTCCATTTCCACTTGTGAGGGCAGATGTTGCTGCGAGCCCTCAGGCAAGGCAGTGACGCAGAGTGGCTGTGGCCCAACCAGCTGCCATGTCAAGTGTCATTCTGCATCCGCAGAACGGAATAAGAGTTAAACTGGGCTTGACCAGAAGGGGCAGATGGGGTGCACTTCAATGCCATGTGTGGACAACAAAAAGCCAAGCAGCCTGCAGTCACAGGCAAAGCAGCCGGCATTTTTCGGGAGGATGCGGAAGGTGGGAGGGCTGACAGAGATGAATGGCTGAGTAGCGCGCTGGCCAACGGATGCAGCTGCTGGGTATCAATTGCTTCCTCGTCACAATTAGCATGACTGCCGGCGTCAGCATCAAAAAGGATTTACAGAAACTCCAGTTCCCATTTGGCCCGTTGAGGATGTTATTTTTTCTGTCTAAACTTCGTGGACTAAAAGTGATTATCGAAGTTTTTGGTGCCTTTTTTTTCTTGCACTTATCTACAAATGTAAAGCATACTTTAGAAAAGCACGACTACATTGACATAATCCTAAATATTTTTTTTGCCACATCACATATGAAGTACACAAATATTTTACCTCGACTATCAAGCCCAAAACACATTTTCAAACTATTATTGTTGACGTGCCCACTTCAATTTTAACAAATGCTCAATTCATTTCTTTGAACCTAATTCACACGTGGGGGTTGCTTTCAACAATCTACAAAGATAAATTAATATTTATATTAATTATTATCCCTTAAAGCAGGGGTGGGCAAACTTTTTGATTGGCGGGCCACAATGGGTTCTAAAATTTGAAACAGGGGCCGGACCAGGAGCAGATGGATGGAGTGTTTTGGTAACCAAACCGCATCTGAGAAAAAAAATACATTTAATTTTAAATGAAAGTGAACAAAAGCATTACAACAATATATATGTCTTTGAAAAAGCACCGTATTTGGAAAATAAAACATCACCAAGGTTTATTCATTACATTTTTTTCAAGTTCGGCGGGCCGGATTAAAACGTTTAACGGGCCACTGCCCCCCGGCCCGTAGTTTGCTCATGCCTGCCTTAAAGGTTATCAAAGTTTCAATCTGCCTCGTTTATCATGGCAAGGTGAAGGCTGAGGAATTTTTAATGTACTCCGGTGGGTTTGACACCAATATTAACAATATGATGTGGTGTAAACCCAGCTGAAGAAACCTGTCAAATTTTAGACCCACTTCCAGATTGTTTTTTATTTAAAAAATTCTGGAAAAGGTGGTGCACATGTAGTTAAGATTGACTTTTGAAACCGGAGACTGTGAGCCAACTGCAGCCTTTGACACGGTAGACCACAGTATTCTTCTGGGTCATTTACAGCACCAGGTGGGCATTAGTGGTAGCGCACTAAAATGGTTTAGATTCTATATGACTGGCAGGACTTTTTGTGTTTCCCTAGGTTGCTCTGACTCCCGCGCTACCCCTCTAACAGCTGGTGTCCCACAAGGTTCTGTTTTGGGGCCCTTCCTTTTTTCGTTGTACCTTATGGCCCTAGGTTACATCCTACAAAAACAAGGAATTTCCAGCCATTGCTATGCGGATGCCAGTCAGACGCACTCTCCTTGAGACCACTTTTGTCCTTTCTCATGGAAATCAAAATCTGGATTAATTTAATTTCTTGAATTTCAATGAAATTAAGACAGAAGTTATCATGTTCGGTCCCAGTGGCCCTTTTACTTTCAACCGCATGTTATTCAAAGCCAACAGACTCAAACTTGGGGTTTAAACTGGATAGTGATTTTAAATTAGAGTGGCAAATCAGTTTTGTTATTAGGCAGTTGGCTAATGTGAAGCCATTTCGTTTTCAGCAGCACGTAGAAACAGTAATCCATCTAGGCTCGATTATTGGAATGCACTTTACTTTGGAGTCAGCCAGTCCTCCCTCAAGCGCCTCCAACTGGTCCAAAAAGCTGCTACTTGTCTTTTAACTGGAGCGGGAAGAGGGATCACATAACCCCAATAAATTGATTTCTGCAATGAGTTAAAATTGTTTGATGCATGACGTCGTATTTATGAATGATGACAGCTATGAGATATGTCTGCTGAGGTCAGAATCGGCGTGCCTGCAGCATATATTTTCAAACCAAACCGAGTTTACCAATTGAAGTTGAGAGCGTCTATCAAGGAGTTACCTTTTGCGTGCAACGATTTTGGCAGAGCATCTTTAATCACATTTTTGTTTGTTCTTTCTTTGAGTTTGCAGCAAAGTCATTCAGTTGAAGTGGGTTTTACAGCATGCCTTAATTGATTAGAACAGCCTGTAGGACTTCCTTTCTTGGCAGACATGATTAGGTGAAGTGCTGATTAAATGAGAGGACCAAAAAACACAATCTCTGTTTCCATCTGATCCTAATTAGGAGCACTGATGATTAAGGCAATTACATTACTTCAACAAGCAAAGGACAAGAAATTGACGAATGGAAGAAAACAAAATCCAAACATAATTATGTGGCCACATGCTTGCAAAGTAAAGTCTCACACACACACACATTTGAATATATATATATATATATATATATATATATATATATATATATATATATATATATATATATATATATATATATATGTATATAAATCACATTTTTCAACTATTATTTTTTGTGAAGGTTTAATCAGATATTTACTTGAATAATATCTTGGAATTAATGCAAAATCACCAAATATGAAGGATACTTAATTCAAAGACTGTTCTAATAGCATTCTTTCTTTCTTGACTAGAATGTAAACAGAGACATCTTTCAACGCATTTTTCTTGGAAGCACCACAATCCAGCAGTGTTGGTTTGCAAGGGCCAGTGTTAACTTGAGCACGGTGTTTTGTCATGAGATGATGTGCTAAAGATGGGCACCTAATAGGGTACAATATTTGCAAAGTGCCCAAATTATTTTGGAAGGAAATCAAACTGCGTTAACGGAGTTAAAATATTTAACCGAGATAAAAAAGTTTTGATTAATCTCGAGTTCACGCTTTAATTTTGACAGTCCTAATATATATATATATATATATATATATATATACATATATTGATACTGAAAACAATTTAATGCGGAAAATTTTTATTTGCATCTCAATGGTGCTCTAGGTTGAGAGTTGAGGTAGGTTTTAATGACAAAGACTAAGCGCAAGAGCTGTGTCTGGGAATGATTCAAAGCAAGCTCTGAGTTGGTGGGTTTCTTTAAAGCAGGGAAAAGACCGATGAGGCGAGGGGGCAGGTCCATAGGGTCCAAAAAGTGAGACTTGAGTTGCCCAGATTGGCAAGGCTGCGATCGGGACTCTGCAGCAGAAGTTCTGGTGGCACTGGTGACAAGCAGAAATTATGTCAAAAAGGGGCATAGACAATCAAACACATCCAAGTACAACCTGTTGAGTAGGCCGAAGCACTACTGTGAGAGCAGGATTCATCTGCATGCTGGCTCTTAAACACAATTAATTAAAAAAGGATTGCGGTATCAGTGTGTGTCCTCCAGTAAAGCCCCTCCCAGCCTGAACCAGAAAAGCAACAAAGAGCATAACACTACACGTATAAAACACACGTACACGTACACGCACACGCGTATATATGTGTGTGTATGAATAAAATAAGTGTTAACTCAAGATCAATTAAAAAAAAAAAAACATGATTAAATACTTTAACTCAGTTTGTCAGTTTTATTTAGTTCAAAATAAATTAGCATATATTGCAAAGCCAAATTCAAACACTGTGCCATTATAGATGTTCATTGTTTTCGAACAAAACCCTGCAGAAGTTACCATTGGGCCTTGCAAACCAACACTGCTGGAGTGTGGTGCTTACAAGTAAATGCACTGTATAAGTTTTGAGAATTGTTTCTAAGAATAATTCCTGTAAAGATTACTCCATTTAGATCGTATTCGAGGATCAAAGAAAGCTATTAGAACAGTCTTTGATTTAAAATACACTTCGTATTTGGTGAGTTTGCATAAATTACAAGAAATTAAAGAAGTAAAAAGCTTAAAAGCTTCACAAAAAATTGTTGTAGAAAAAATGTAATTAATTAGGTAAAAAATCTAATCGCTTGACAGCACTAATATATAAATATATATATATATATATATATATATATATATATATATATATATATATATATATATATGTGTGGCGGCACGGTGGACGACTGGTTAGCACGATGGCCTCACAGTGAGAGACAGCATCGGGCGTGGGTTCGATCCCGGCTCCGGCCATCCTGTGTGGAGTTTGCATGTTCTCCCCGTGCTTGCGTGGGTTTCCTCCGGGTACTCCGGTTTCCTCCCACATTCCAAAAACATGCATTGAACACTCTAAATTGCCCCTAGGAATGAGTGTGAGCGCGGATGGTTGTTCGTCTTTGTGTGCCCTGCAATTGGCTGGCAACCAGTTCAGGGTGTCCCCCGCCTACTGCCCGAAGATAGCTGGGATTGGCTCCAGCACCCCCCGCGACCCTAGTGAGGACAAGTGGTATAGATGATGGATGGATGGATGGATATATATATATATATATATATATATATATGTATATATATATGGCTGAAAACTATATCGTGACACATGAATGTCATATTGGTTGATATCAATATATATCGAATTTTCATTATTATTATTACATTTTTTCATTTTTTTTATTTGCATAAGGGGGAGGTTTGACTGTGTGCATGTGAATATGTATTTGAGAGGTGTATGCATTTGTCTGAAAGAGTGTGAGAATATAAGGGAATGTTTGCATGTGTTAAAGATAAACATAAGGAGTTAAGGAGATGGGCAAGTACAGTAAGTATAGAAAGAAGGGACGACTGCACATTGCAAAAGGTGAAATTCTTTCCAGAGCTTATTTTGCAAAAAGTACCAAAGATTTCTTATCGTGCTTGGGATCCACGCAATTTCACTTTCAATGACAATGTTGCCAAAATAAATTTACTTATTTCAATTTAATGCAGAAATAAAAATATAAAATGTTTTCTCGATGCTCCTGTGACAATTGTCCTGTGTGAGAGACTGTTCTCTGGTCTATTTTTTATCAGTGTTTAACAAAGTAAAAGACTTATTTTTCATCAGAAAGTTTCATTATTTCAGGTGATTAACCCCAGGATTGGAGTGAGATTAATCTAGATTTAAAAAATAACCTATGCTCACCACTAATCATATATATATATATATATATATAAATATATATATATATATATTTATACATATATATGATTGCACATTCGTAAATATGAACTGTGCACTATGCAATTCCCAAGGAATTAGTAAAAAAAAAAAACCTCTCCAACAAGAGTGTTTATAGTTTTCCTTTTATCAGAATCAGAATCAGAATGACCTTTTTTGTTATTGTGCTCAGTGTACAACGAGACTGGAGAGCTCCCCTCTCCAGTGCAATATAACAATAATTCAACTAAATATATCAATGAAATTAATTAAAGATTGAATAATTAAATAGAGAATTATGTGATCTACCCTAATGGATGGGAGGTGTTTCGTGTGTGTGAATAGAAATGGTGACATTTTTTGCCACTATCATTGCAGACTGATGCAATACTCACACAACGTCAAAGGGTTTTGATGGCACTGACTCGCATGTGCGAACAGTTTGTGTGTGTGTGTGACGTGCAGAACGCTAAGACTGTTTGGCCAAATGGCCCTCACAGTTTCAAGAATGTAATTTTGTTAGGGCTCCTGGCCCTGCCCCTTGAGTCCCTCCTTTTTGTGTATGAGTGTGTGTGTCTTTCAGGGCTGACGAGACTGTGGGGCTGGGACCAGGTGCAATCAATTACTATCATCAGTACTCATGCTGGGCCCTGGCTCCACCTTGGCGCCGGACCATCACGCTCACATGCGAGTTTGTACAGCCAGCCGTTTACCTTGTATACCCGACAAATGTTTTAGAATCCTGTCCTTGCTTTGTTCCCTGTGTCCGGATTATTTATACCCTGCTCCATGCTTGCCAGCCCTGTACCCTGCAACCCCTTGGATTCCTTTCTTTGACCTGGGACTGCTCTCTCTGTACTGCCAACACCTGCTCCAGTTTTTGTTAAATAAAACCATCACCCTTTTCTACTATCCATCTGCCTCTCTGCTCGTCGGTCCTCCACACAACCAGCGACCTAACACATTTCCCCCCCCAAGAAATTAGCCAAACTAGTGGGGAAAAAAAACTGTGAAACAATTATGTAAAGAAAAGTAGGTGAAAACTCTGATATTTTTTTCACCTTTGATAACTAAAATCAGCAGTTATAAACTGATATAGATACTGTAAAAGTTAGCTAGGTAGAATAGGTAGGGAGAGAGAGAGAGCAAAATGTTATATTTATTATTAATTGTCATTTGCCTTTTATTCATTGTATCATTTGTTGGTTTTGCGTATGAGTAAAATCCACTCAACAAAATAAATAAATGGTCAAAATACCACAACCCACAACCACGGTGTTTATTCAGGCCGGTTTCATTCTTAAGAGAACTGGAGGTAGAAATTGTGGTGAAAAAAATAACTATTAAACTATGATCTTTGTTGAGCATCTTCATCAGGCCATTTTTTTACGGTTTAACGAAAAACACCGATTGGGAAATGTCAAATAAACATGCATTGCCCGACGAGCCGTGTAAATTTATAATCAGTCTTTTACTGACATCTAGTGAGCAAATAAAATACGACAGAACAGATTAGTTCACATTTGAGTCGTTTTCCATCCACACACTGAGCTGGACATGTTAGATTTATCCATAGTCTAAATAAGTAGACTTAAGTGAACATGACAAAATCAGCGCTTATAGTATTGTAACGAATTGGGTTGTCTGTTCTCGTGTTGACAATTGTCTTTGTCTGAGTTGTGTTGTGTCCGATTTTTGTGAATGCGTCGCGCAACTCACTGGACTGGAAGTGTGTGCGAGCTAGCGCGCGCGCGCGCGCGAGAGAGAGAGAGAGAGAGAGAGAGAGAGAGAGAGAGAGAGAGAGAGAGAGAGAGAGAGATAGAGAGAGAGAGAGAGAGAGAGAGATCAGTTAAAAATGACGGAGCGAGTTGTACGCGTGTGCCTCATGGTGATAGGAGGTGCGGTCTTCTTCACATCTGCCCTTTTGCTGTTTTATTTTAAATTTTGTATTATTATTAATATTATTGTTATTGTCATTATTATTATCATTATTATTATTACATGTGGCAGCACGGTGGACAGCTGGATGTCCTCATAGTGTAGAGGTCGGGGGTCGGTTGTGTGCGTGTGCGAGTTTGCGTATCTTTCTCCTGGGTTACACGCAGTTCAGGGGATGAGTTTGCGCATATCGGCTCACGAGGCTTAAGTGCAATATAGATTAATATAATAATTTCATTATTTAAATTGATTATGACGATTTGCCTGAATAAGACATGCCAAGTGTTCCCTTTTGCACTCTTTCACTTTGCTTTGGTAACAACAGTCTTTTAGTATTTGACAAGAGACATGCTGCCTCTAATTATAGCAAAGCACAAAGGTGATCAAAGGCATCAGAGAACCGACTAAAATCAGAATCAGAATCAGAAATCCCTTTATTGTCATTGTACTCAAGTGTGCAACGAGATTAGAGAGCTCCCCTCTCCAGTGCAATACAACAATAATTCAGATAAATATATTAATTAGATAAATAAGAGAATAGTTAGTGCAATGGAAAATAATACTGAATAGGATATATAAAAACACATCACGTTGCTGTTCTGCAAAGTAAGGGTGGTCGTGTGTGTGTGTGTGAGAGTTTAGAATGGAGATGGCTCTTGGAAAGAAACAGTTTCTCAGTCTATTGGTCCTTGATTTGATGCACCTGTAGCGCCTGCCAGAGGGCATCAGGTCGAACAGGTGTGAGTTTGGGTGGGTATTGTCTTTGACGATATTGAGAGCCCTGCTGAGGCACCGGGCGGTGTAGATGTCCGACAGTGAGGGGAGAGGGCAGCCAATAATCCTTTGCGCTGTTTTGACCGTCCTCTGGAGCCTCACTCTGTCCGCCTCAGTGCAGCCGCTGTACCAGGTGGAGACACAGTACGTCAGCAGGCTCTCGATGGACGAGTGGTAGAAGGCCAGCAGCAGCTTCCTGTCCTGGTTGAATTTCCTGAGGACTCTCAGGAAGTGCAGACGCTGGTGGACCTTCTTTACCACTGCTGTGGTGCTGTGTGTCCAAGAAAGGTCATCGGAGATCTGTACTCCCAGGAACTTGAACGTGTGGACGTTCTCCACACACACGCCTTCGATGCAGAGGGGGGGCGGCACCGTCTTGTTCCTCCTGAAGTCAATGACGATCTCCTTTGTTTTTGCAATGTTGAGTTGCAGTCTGTTGTCCTCGCACCAAGCCGTCAGTCTCTGGACCTCCTCTCTGTAGGCTGTCTCGTCACCTTCCGAGATCAGACCGACCACTGTCGTGTCGTCAGCAAATTTGACGTCGGTGTTGTTACCGTGGGCCGGGCTGCAGTCGTAGGTGTAGAGGGCGTATAGGAGAGGGCTCAGCACGCATCCTTGAGGGGAACCGGTGCTCACCGTACGGGTGGAGGACGTGTAGGGGCCGAGCAACACAGTCTGGAGTCTGTTGGTCAGAAAGTCCTTAATCCAGATGCGTGTGAGGGCAGGGAGGCCGAGAATATCCAGTTTGGAGATGAGGATGTCTGGGATGATTGTGTTGAATGCCGAGCTGTAGTACACAAAGAGCATCCTGGCATAGCTCTGCTGTCGTTCCAGGTGGCCCAGCACAACATGCAGAGCAGTGTCGATGGCGTCCTCAGTGGGTCTGTTAGCCCGGTATGCAAACTGGTAGTCATTCGGGAGGACTGCGGGTGACTTTTTGGGGACAGGAATAATGGTGGAAGTTTTCAAGCAGGAGGGGATGACTGCTTGAGCCAGGGAGCGGTTGAAGACCCTGCAGAAAACATGTGACAGTTGGCGGGCACATGCTCTGAGGACCTTGCCTGGTATTCCGTCGGGTCCAGTAGCTTCCTGGGGTTAATAGCCAGGAGCGCGCGCCTCACATCGTGTTCCTCTACGGTGAGTGAGGGGGGGGGTTGAGGCGAGGTGCGGGGTGTGACGGTTGGGGCGAGTCAAAGCGAGCGAAGAAGCAGTTAAGCTCCTCTGCCAGCGATGCACTCGGGTCTACAGAGGTCGTGCTGCCGCCACGGAAGTTGGTGATGCTCCGTAGACCCTGCCACACCTCCCGTGGTCTGTTGCTGGCAAGGTGGGACTCCAGCCTCCTCTTGTAGTTTGCCTTGGCTAGCTTGATGACTTTGCTCAGGTTAGCACGAGCCACCCTGGACTGGGCTTTGTCGCCTGACCTGAAGGCAGCGTCACGGGCCTTGAGGAGAGAGCGGACCTGGCTGGACATCCAGGACTTCGCATTTGGGAAGGTCCGTATGGTCCTGTTTAGGGACACAGTTTCCATGCAGAACTTGATGTAGTCCAGTACACAATGCGTGTAAACATCAAGGTCCTGATGATAAAATATAAAAAAATATATTTATATAAAAATGTAAACTTTGAACTTTGAAGAAAGTAATGAAACGATGTCTTAATAAAAAAAAACCCATTATCAACAGTTCAAAAGTACAAAGTTAACAAATATGAGACCCAAGGGAACAAACAAAGGGCATGGATTCATGGCAAACAACAAACAGACAAGGTGTGAAAGAAACCATGGAACCAAATACAAGCAAACTGACAACGAGGAACACATGGACAAAACACGAGTGGCTGCGGGAGCTCATTGGAAAACGGGACCAGGTTGATGACTAACGAGCAAGACTGGACAAAACACCCAAAAACAAGACATAACTTGAAACAAATGTATTCAAAGCAATATTGAAGTCCACAAATACAGATTGTCACACTAGCAAATACAAATTGCTAATCTTAACTGAGTTAACAAAAAACAAAGGTTAGGTCTGATTTTGGAACAGACAGTGAGGAAAAAAATCATGTCAAATAATTTTTAGAGCTGTCAAGTGATTTCATTTTTTTAACTTGCAAACACGGAAAAATTGACATAATTGATCACGATTAATCCTGTTTTTGGATTACAATTTTTTACTAAGCATGCAAACGATATTTACTTGAGTAAAATCTTGTAATTAATGTGGAAAGAAAATATAAAAGTATATTTCAAACTCAGACTGTTGTAGTTTTCTTTGATCTTTGAATATGATTCTTTTCCTGTAAAATAATGGAAAAACAGTTGAACGATACACTAAAGATGTACAACCAATAAGGTATTTGAATTTGGCTTTGCCAAGTGTGCAAATTATTTTGGATTTCTCCAATGAGCCGTCGAGCAAATTTGAAAAGTAAAACTATCTAAAAGTCCAGTCTTTGCGACAGAAACTCTCCTCTAAGTTTGACTATACAGTGAACAGAGAGGTCAGCTGCTATAGGAAGTAAATAAAACTGAATTAACTGAGTTGATTATTTTTAGTCCATTATAAAATTGTAATTAATCTCCATAGTTATTGCTTTAACTTTGACAGCCCTAATTTTAACAAACCAGGCAGCCAATGTCATTTTTTTAATATACTGTATGTACGTTTCTAAAGTTAACTAAGATTCAGCCAAGCAATTCCTGAAATTGATTATTTCTATTTAGCCTCGACTCGACCATCGCCGCTCCAAGGTAGACAAAACGCTCGATGTAAACTGCTTTCATTGGTGAGAGCATTTCAAAGCTTCACAGTGTGACATAATTAATGCTGACCTCTTGATTGGTTGGTCGGGTAAAGAATTGAAAGGTCAAAGCTTGTTAAAAGCTCTGCTATCTTCCTTGTCATTCGAGGATACTGGGGAACATCCAAGAACGCTTGAGAGATGTCGCCTGTGTTCGTGCTGAGGATTTTAAGCGGACTGATGCTTTATGCTTCATTTTGCGAACCCATCACTCAGTTTTGTACCCCACGAAACACTGTGCCCTATCCAAGTAAGTCTTCGTAGTGTATGCTTTTCTGTGTACATGATGAGAAGTCATTGTGTAATAAGTTGTTACGCTCACATATAATTACTACATATTTTTGTAAAAAAGATACTGATTCAAATCCCAAAGTCAAATAGTGTAGAGTGTGACATGTGAAAAGAGGCCATTTTTGTACTACCTGTTTGACTTGGATACCAAACGAAATAATTTCCCCACTTTGATGAACTAGCACTTATTTGAGCATATAAACATTATAATATATATATATTTAATGGCACAGTTAATGTGGTCTTGTCACATTTTTTAATTTTGATTTACAATATTGTATTCATACTATAAAAAGGAATCGATAGTTTTCTGTTGGCTTTATTCCCACTTCAATCTGCGTAGTGTCACCATCCACAAAAGTGGAAAAACAGCGACATGCCCGTTTTAACGTAAAAGTAGAAAGTACAGATAACTGTACTGCCTTAAATATTTCTTAAGATATTGAGCGTGAACCGTTATTATTTTTTTAATCTTTTAATGAAATGTATATAATAGGATGACTTTGATAGCTCACAGTAAGTTTACCATCTTTGGCTAAAAAGCACTCAACATGCTATCAAAGCCGAATGTCATCGTTCACATGTTAACTATTGTTAACATGTGCAATAGTTAATATGTGCAGTAGCAGTATTGATTTCTTTGTTACTGAATTAATTTCAGGGAATAAAAAAAGCACTGGTTACATGGTCAAAACCAGTAGGAATAACTACTAAAAACGGTGTGCACGGCAGTGGTGCCTTGACATAAATCCCCCGTTTTTTGTTTTTTTTTTAGATAATGAGCCGTCATTTCGAACACCGGTTTTTAATTTTTTTTAATATATTTAATTTTTTATTTATATATAGTTTTAAATGTATTTATTTATTTACAAATATTCGGATAACATTGTTTTTAAAATAATCAAATAAATCCCCCGTTTATTTTTTTTTTGATAATGAGCTGTCATTTGGAACACTGTTTTTAATTTTTTTTATAAAATGTTTTATTTATATATTTTTTATTTATTTATTTTTAAATAATCAGATAACACTGTTTTTAAAATAATCAAATAAATCCCCCCCCCCTTTTTTTTTTTAGTTAATGAGCCTACATTTGGAACATTGTTCTTAAAATAATCAGCATTGCCGCTGCTTTATTGTTCGTTTAGCCTAATGCTAACAAGCAATGCAAAATGTCCCAACACAAATGGTGGTGCAATACATGTAGACTGAAGAATCTTATATAATATATATCAAACATAATATTAAAAATTACAAAATAAGAAAATTATTTTTATTACACAAATGATGGAAAAATGTATATCCTCTGACTGTTATTGTAGCCCATGTAGGTTTGCCATACCTGCATGATATCGAGTCACAGCTGTACTGAGATGAGAATAAAAGCCAAAGAAAAATAGCTAATTCAGATGTTATATGTCTATTCAGATCTTACAACATTCCGCGAGGATGGGATTTACAACTACAACACCATGCAGATTATGGAGGATCTGGGAGTGCTGATCGTGGCAGCCACAGAGGCTATTTTCGCCCTGGACATCAATGACATTTCTGTCATGAAGGCTTCTGTGAGTGCAATGTTTTAGAGCTGCCAAAGTATTCTAGTAATTATCCAAAAAGTAATTATGCACCAAGTTCAAGAGAGATTAGATGTTAACCTTCTGAAATGTAACATGCATTGCATGCTGATTGAATAGTACAAAAGAAAAAAAAACATTACTGTAGTTTTGATAACTGCTCAATTAAAAATCTAACAAAAAAATAAATAAATAAATAACATCTCAATTGCATAGCAGTTCTATACAGACTAGACAAAGAAAAAAATCACTGAACACAGTTGCAAGATAAATTATGCAGAGCAGAACAAAATTGCATAAAAAAGAGATGTCAAAATAAATAAATAAAAAAGTGCTAAATTATATGATAACAATTTTACATACAGAGTTGTACTGTATGTGTCTTTTTAGAATAAACGGAGAAATTTTGAACCAAAGAAGTTGGTGTTTTTATTTGGCTGGGGCACTACAAAATATTTAACACAATCATTTTTGTGGCAAAATACACCAGAAAAATCGTCTCATATGGCCGTTTTTTTAAGATGAGAGTAGTGTATTAATAAAATTATCTGTCAATTTTTTATTTACTGTGTCATATTTCCACAAACGTCAATATAAGATGAGAGTAGTGTCTTAATAAAGTGATCTGTTAAAAAAAAAAAAAAAAGCCTTCTCTGGATCCATCTTGTGCCTCTAATTTGATTTGCAATCCAAAAGAGGGCGTGGCTTTTAAGATTTCAATCATCATACTGGACACACCCACTTGTGCTGACCATCTGTTACCTCAGAAATGCACAGACGGAATGGATTGTTAATATAACAGCAACTCTCAAATTGAATAAGTGAATAGCAAAAAGAAAATTTACACGTAAAACGTGAACTCCAATCACAGTATTGCTAGTAACGATGTTTTCAGCCTGTTTAATATAATAAAACGTTCATTCCATTTTATTGTTTTTCATATAAATATATTTTAACTTTACAAGTACTTAAAAAAAAAATCCAGTTATTTTTCTTTCACTATTATGTGCAATATATATTTCAATTGACTCATTATTTACGTATAACTGCATATGATCCAAGTACCAAAGCTACTGTACTTGGAAAATCAGATTAAGCACAGAAAATAAGTACAAATAATTATTTTCTCAATGTGATTTTACTTACTCAATCAAGAAAGTACAAAACTGGTCAATTTCACAATTTTATGCTTTGACGCTTTGTTTGTGTTGATGCAGGCAAAATGGCCATTATATAATACAGATGTATGCAAAATGGAAGTTCCAGACGAAAAGGTGTGTGATAAATTCTTTTGGTTATTTGTGCAGATATAAGTTGTATTTAGGCATACTTGTACAGCTAGAGCTGTTTGAGCGTTGATTCTGCTGTATACTGGTTCTTGTTTCAACAGGACTGTGTCAATTATATTCGGATCCTCCACAGAGTGAAGGAAAACAAAATCTTGGCGTGTAGCTCAAAATTACGCAACTGCAAATTTTGGGTAAGTTGAAAATTCGTACGTTTGTGAAGACGTGTAAATCATTGGCTTGCATTAATTGGATGGAGACTGCAGGGGTTTCAAGGCAAAATCTACCCCGAAAATTATTTGACCAATACATCTGCCCCCAGAGATGGCTAAAAACTCATATTCACAAATGCAATATCAATCAAAATACTATGTTTAGACGAGTGAAGGCGCATAAAAAAAATATATATTTTGACAATTTTTTGGAGGTTTAATTTCCCCTTTTAAATAATAAGTACATAGTTGGAACGACCTTGTCTACAATTACAACAACATAAATGTAAATATTAGAACTGTTTTGAACAAATCAATATTATAATCTGATGGCACGGTGGTTAACACGATGACCTCACAGTTCAGATGAGCGAGGTTTGTTTCTGGCTCCGGCCTTCTTGTGTGGAGTTTGCATGTTCTCCCTGTGCCAGTGTAGGTTTTCTCCCGGTAATCCGGTTTCCTCCCTCATTTCAAAGACATTCATGGCAGGTTTATTTGAACCCTCTAAATCAGGGGTAGGCAAACTTTTTTATTGGTGGGCCACAATGGGTTGTAAAATTTGACAGAAGGAGCAGATGGATGGAGTGTTTTGGTAACCTCACCTCATTGGAGAAAAAAAAAATACATTTAATTTTAAATGAAAGTAAAAGTATGATTGTGAGCTTGGATGGTTGTTCGTCTATGTGTGCCCTGCGATTGGCAGGCAAAACGTTCAGGTTGTATCCCGCCTATTGCCCGAAGACAGCTGGGATAGGCTCCAGGACCCCCATGACTCTCGTGAAAGAAAGGCCGCTTGAATGGATCGAATGTTACAATATTAACTCTTGAATAACTATTCCAAGAAAAAACAATGTTCTCTTTTGCTGTCTCCTCAAGTTATTAGCTTAGAAAATAGTGCATTTCTCTACTTGAATATGATGCACTTGTGCTTAATGATTTCCTCGTATGGTGCGCTTCGACCATCATACCTCCAGACATGAGCAATCAAACCACGATAACCAAAGAATTACATCAGTATAATAATAGAATTGATTTTAAATCAGTAAAAGTGTTCCAACACAGCTAACACGATGGGCTATAAGGCACGTTGGAGATACTTACTTGTGAGCATTGTTATATGTTATATGGTTATATGTGTTGCAGCACCGTTTCTGTATTGTTTGCTTGTAACAAATTTGATCTGCCAATCTCATGCCCATTGTGTGGTTAACTGACACTTAGCACCATATTGAGTTGTCAAGGTCATGCTCAAGGGTCAGAGGAAAATAACAACCAATCGGCCGTATGTCAAAAAACTCGAAAGTTAGGTCACGAGCTCAAGGAATTTTTGATTGCTCGAATTGGTGGAAGGGCAAAAAAGTAGGCGGAAAATCAAATGTTGATGCAGAATAACATGTTTGTCAGCATTTGCACGAGGCATTACAAAACTATACCAAAATCAATATTAGGTTGTTTAGGGAAATAAGTCTTATATTTTATGATTTGTGCTTCAGATGTACGACAACAAGAACGGTATGTTGGAAGAAGGAGTCCAACATTTGTTTGGTGAGCCTGCTTCACATTCCGCACATGAAGGATTAGCTTCCATCTTGGTTGGTGAGTATTTGGGATTGCTGCTTTGTTGGACCAGCACAAAATATGACAAAATGATTACATTCAAGAATTATGAACTGGTCACATTTTTGCAAAGCTATATGAATTCACTTACAGTAATTGATTCTATGGGCCGTATTTTCATAGACAAGCGCATTTTCATTTTTGTGCCATGGAAAATGTAGTTTAGCATGTTTGGGAATTTGACATACCATGCTGGGCATTCCAACGGATCGAAGGCCACCATACCATCATCTGCGAATGAAGATTTTGCAATTCCTTAAAAACATATATTCGACTCGTCAGTCATCTGCATGAACTCCAGTGAGTGTTTAAAATATTCACTATGTCCAAAGACTGAGTGTGAGGCCCTCTGGCAATTGAATATATAGGGCAGGGGTGTCAAGATCCAGTCCTGGAGGGCCGCTTTCCTGCATGCTTTCAATCTCTCCCGGCTGCAACCCACCTGATTCAAATGATCAGCTCATCAGCAAGCTCTGAAGAAGCCTGATAAGTATCCTGCTCATTTGAATCAGGTGGGTTGCACCTGGGAGAGATGGAAAACATGCAGGACACCGGCCCTCGAGGACTGGAGTTTGACACCCCTGATATAGGGAATGAGTGCATCTGCTTTGATCGGCCAGGAAGCAAGTCTTCTGTGTTCACCATCGTAACTGGGCAAATCCCCCTTTCTACCTGCACCTGTCTATGAAAATATGAAAAGAAAAACTCCACCGATGCACACAGTTAAACATTGTGCAAGACTTATTCTGGGTATGAAAATTGGGCCTTCTGTATGTGTCCAACAGGAGACAGTCTTTACGCTGCAATGGTGAGACACAGACTTTCACCTCCTGGGACAGACAATACGGTTCAACATGTGCTAATGCATGCCAGTTTTTACACTGGTCGTCTTACTACTATAACTGAATGGACGACAGGTAAGTCCTCTTTGTCTTTTAAACAGCAGATGCATCAAAAATAATTGCTCTCTGTAAACAAGTACAGGTCCAATAAAATACCGTGAACTGTAAACGTACTGAATCAACTCCTATGCTTAAATTTAAAAAAAAATGTGTGCTGTGCGGCGCAGTGCTGGAATGAAGCATCGCCGTAATATTACAAACGGCCCAGCACGTCACAGCAAATTGAGCCAAGTCAAGTAACCCAATGTGCATTGTGGTCTTTTTTCCCCAATTATATGCAGAAATGTTAAATGTTAGTTGTTGAGCAAGTATCATGCGAGCCAATAGCTCGAGCTTCCCTGTAAGGCTCCCTGCTTCACGTCACTGCATGACCCTACGATCCTTGTTTTTTTTCCCACCTTGTAATACTCCAATATCTAGAGCATGTGTGGGCAAACTACGGCCCGGGGGCCACATGCGGCCTTGTTAAACGTTTTAATCTGGCCCGTGGAACGTGAAAAAAATGAAATGAATCAACCTTGTTAATATTTTATTTTCTAAGTATTGTGGTGTGTCAAAGACAGATATTTTGTTGTCATGCTTTTGTTCATTTTCATTTAAAATTAAATGTGTTTTTTTTCTCCGATGGCGTGAGGTTACCAAAACACTCCATCCATCTGGTCCAGCCCCTCTGTCAAATTTTAGAGCCCATTGTGGCCCACCAATCAAAAAGTTTGCCCACCCCTGATCTAGAGATAGATTGATATATTTTTTTCAGGACCAATGCTGATTATTAGTAGTCAAGGAGGCAGATAACCAATATTTGAAGACAATAGTCATGTTTAGTAAAAGCAAAATAATGATGTCAAAATCTATCAAAATAAAAATCTTAACATCACTCTCCTGTGAAAAACACATATGCCCAACTCAATTCTTTTTTTCAAATTCCATGCTAGGTGGGATGTAACGTAGAAACCCCATTCACTTAAAAAACTTAATAAATGGACAATTGGGTATTTCACAGGAAAGCGATATGTTTACTGAAGAATTTTTCAGATTTGTGGATTTTTTTTAATTTATTTTTTGTATTTTACTTTTTTATAATATTCCAACAAAGTTCATCAAGCTCCCAGGGCCATCAGCATATCTTTAAAAGTTACTCCCTGTATTTTTTCAGTGTAAATAAAATTCTCATAAATTTCAAAATCACAAATGTTAAAATTTCACTTGTCTTTGCTTTGATTTCAAACAAAAGGTGTGGAGTGTTCCCAGGTTCAGTAGAATCTCATTAACTTAACTGAAATTTTAAATCAATAGTTAATTCGAGTTAACCCAGTTTTAAATGGTTCAGATCAGATTTAAATAAAAAAAATAAGGCCGATATTGGTCCAAATGCCTAATATCGGCGCAGATTTCATATTTATTTTCTATTTAATTATTTAATCTCTAATCTAATTTATATATTTAATTAAATTATTGTTGTATTGCACTGGAGAGCCCGTGACCCTAGTCAAGAGAAGCGGTACAGATAATTGATGGATGGGTGCACTGGAGAGGGGAGCGCTCTAATCTCGCTGCACACTAAGTACAATGACAATAAAGAGCTTTCTGCTTTCTGATAATCGTTATATTTGTAATCAAGATATCAACCAAAGTTGACTTTACATCATGATTCAGGTGGTAGTACAGCCCAAGATGCTTTGATTCTGGCCTTCAGAAAGTCCGCATTTCAGGGTTTATATTCTTGACAATAAATGCAGTGCCACTGTGACTACTCCACACATTACGAACATTGTGTAATATAAACGATGAATATTCCATCTAACAAGGTCTTTACATTGTCGGATTATTTGGACACTTTGTGAGCTTTAAAATTTTAGAAAATGCTGTCAATCCCAATCAAGTAAAAACTCAGGATATACTAATTTCGAAGGAAACAACAAACACGGTTCTAATTTAGTGAATTTGTTTCTACAGGCACATGTTCCACTACACTAGTCTATTTTATCATCTTTGTCTTTCTGTCATTTTAGAGCCTAACTTTGTCTACATGGACGTCCAAGATTCTGGGTTGTATTTATTATTCTCTGAGATGGACTGTAAAAAGATGGTTCGAGGTTCGCGAGTGATTCATCTCGGCCTGGTATTTTTGAATAGTTTATAAAAATTCTTCATTAAAACTGGTTGACATACAGTATAATCAACTGTCGTTTTCATTTAGAAGAATGATCCCACGCATTCTGATTGGCACGATATGTGGCTTCAAAAAGCAGCACTGGATTGCCCGCTACCTGATCATAAAACGACCCCCATTGTGCAGAGCGCCTTCCTGTTGAAGCATGAGCTCACGACGGAGAGTCAATTCTATGTCGTCTTCACTTCACCGCTGTAAATATAAGCATTTAAGTCAGGTTTATCCAGTGTAACATTTTAAGGAGCCAGCATGGCGATGTTTCAAAAGCATTGTTATTTGGTGTTTCCAGGGATCGAGTATCGACTGTATGCGTGTACGACATGGATTCCATTCGCAAAGTCTTGCACGAAAGCCTACCGTGCATGGCTCAGCACGTGAGTACGAATGTTTTGTTTATGTTTTACATTAGGCTTAAATAAAGTATATCAAGCCCTTCTGCTTTGACGAGGTGCTTATTGTTGAAGGACTCACTTTATTCAAGCGCATAGAACAAAAAAAAAAATATTTACAACCAGCAAGTATCAGATCAAGCTCCAAATATCTTGACTACTGTCCAGTCAATAATCAGAATCATCTTAAAGTAATTTTGATACAACTTGGAACGTGCGATAATGCAGAAAGACATTGAGCATTTTAAATTGTCTAGCGCTGTGCAATATTGATCAAAGATAGCTACACAAATACATTACCTTAATCAATCATCAAAATCTGTGTGCGCAAAAAATGTGAGATTAACGTGTAGATCTGAAGACTTGTTGATTTATTGAACATATAAGCACATTACATGATAAAAACAAAAATTGGAAGAAAGAGAAGGAAAATCATCAGTAGATGTCAACTTGGTTTACAAGTTCAAAGAGAGTATGAAGAAGAAGGAAGAACGCTTATTATCTAGTCCTACCCCTTTGCTTACATATTAAATAATTCATGACACTGATGTTCTGAAATGAAATTCCTTCCTACCCATCGAGACGTCCTACCAATGACGACAACGATTTCGTGGGTTTGGAGCTTTTTGTCCTACCTGTCGTTTGTTCATTTAAAAGTGGGGATTATTTAATATTTTTGTTTTCATTGAGTCTTATTTGAATTTTTCTCTGCTTCAAAATACACTGACGTGTGTTGAGCACCTTACTCACGCAGTATGTATGCAACACTCGTTTGATATCGCCAGTAAAAGTTGTCTGTAAACATATCTGTGCATATACATATATAAATTAAACTGTCAGGACGTCCTACTTGCTTGTATCTACGTGTATTTTACAAAAATATTTTCTTTAATTCTGCATGTAAACAAGATGATCTAAAAGCACACGGTAGAACTCTGCTGCCAAATTAGCCTCTGGTAGGAAGTTTCGCATGGGTAGGACATTTTGACAGATCAGGCTTTCAAATCAGCCCCTAGTAGGACGATTCGTACGGGTAGGGCATTTTGGCAGAACACCGGTAGATAATTTTTATTCTCAAAAAAGTATGCCATAATCGAAAATATACTTCTGCACCAGGTTTATACAATAACAAAATTTGTATATGAATGTTGATCATATTTATACTTGATTTATATTGTAGCTCTCTTCACAGCAACACTGACACAGGCGGTTCTTGAGAACGGGCATTTATTCCTTTCACATCTTCTGCGGTGGTCATGAATTGCACAGGACTTGCACACGCCATCACGGAACTTGCACACACCGTGTGAGCTACATTTATAATGCAATACAACAGTGCAAATGAGACGCATACTGTCGACAAAGTAAACAAAAGCACAATAAATACATACTTCGTAGGGCGCTTGCCGTGAAAAGAGGTAAAATGTACGATAATCCATGAAAAAGTTCCTTTGTCTTCTTTTAGTGTCCTTTGACGCCAATCTAACTTGAAGCACGAGCATTAGCATTAACAGGTGGACATGCGCAGTTGAGTTACAATTAATGTCCTTGACTCTAAACATTCCGTAATACCGACATAAGAAATAAAAGTTCTGGACATGAAAACTATGTGACATTATTTAACATATTAACATGTTCCCTTCTTATTACATTTAAATAACACATCACCTATCAACACATAAAATTATGTATTAATTTCCAGCAAAATTACCCAAGTTTTTACGAACAAACTATAAATTATTATTTTCAAATCTAAGAGTTGCGAGCAACACTTACATATATAATTGAGTAGCTCTGCATTTTTAAACCATTTGAATGCCACAAGTGATTCACACCTAAATTCATTATCATAATTATTCCATCGAGTAAGACTTTTGCTTTATTTGTTTTAGAATAGGTTCAAACAACAATATGCTTAGCTGTTGTGTGTACGCGTGTGGAAATCCGAATGGAGAGGTGTTGGTATTTCTCTCAATTTGGCATCACGACCGACTTCTCGTATTCCCTCCCCTGTTACACATGCTGTGGTCATTTAAGTGGGTGATTTTCAGTTTACTCTAAAACAAATGGGAAAATTGAAAATGCAAGATAATATATTAATAATTTTAATAGAAAATGCATTGCGCTTGTTAGTGAAAATGGACTACGCCAACGGGATGAGAGGAAATTCATAATCTGTGGAAAGTTCCCTCTTTTTTTCAATGTCTGTAAAGGTTGTGTGCTTCACTGGGCTCAGGGCCACTTCTGACCTTTCCGTGATTCACAAAGTCTGTAGCCCTTGCCTCGTCAGATTTTTTACCCAAAGTTAGGACTATGGTTCACTCTATCAGGCTGTGAAGTTGAAAGCACAGTCAACCAACAATGTTTTTATTAATGATCATCATCTTTTGCCAATACCCCTAAGGCCAGAAAGTCTTATATAAGCTTGTGCATGGCCCCGACAACATTATCTTAGAAAAATGCATTTAGATTCTAATTGAACCTAATGATGAATCATGTTTCAAGAAAGTGTGTATTTGTTCCCTCAGTCCAAGACCTGTCAATTAGAAATCATCGATTCAATCAGACCGCTGCGGTATAAGTTGGGCAACCCTGATACACCTCTGCTGATCAAAGAGGGTGCCTTGCTGAGCCAGATAGTTGTAGAAAGTGTGACTGCACTGGATGGACAGAGACGTGAGGTCATGTTCATTGGCACTGGTAAGTCTCTGATTAGCCATACTTATACTACCATTCAAAATGTACTTTTTCAGTAAAGAATACTTTTTTGTCGTACCGTATATTGACTGTGATGGCGACCAGTTCAGGGTGTGACCTTCCTTTTTCAGCTGGGTTAGACCCCAGCACACCCGCGACCCAACAGATGATAAGCATGTTGAAGAATGAATGACTTGATCCGTGGTGCCAACTTATTGTCACCAGTTTGAATTATAACCGACTGACAAAGGTGTAAAGAGGACAGAAGAACTCGAAAAGTGACAACTCAACACCACAGCAAAGCTGGTGAAAACAAACGAAAGTAGCAACGATCCCAATTTTTTCGATTTCTTGGGTAAACTCGATAAATGACTCAACTCGTCGTGGACTTAAAATTACATGACTTGACAAATCTTGCCTGTTTATTTAAAAAAATGTAGGGACACAAGTCTGAAGATTATTTCATTACATCTGGATTTGAGGACTGCTTGAAAAATTCAGGGACAAATACAGAATGGCTGCTTTAAAAAGCTCAGGTAATTAAACCTGACAGCTACACGTACCGTTTGCTACGCGAAGACTTGACTTGAGGCACAACTATGACATCTAATTTCTTCCTTCCTTTGCAGGAAAGACCGCAAAGACAAGTATTAAATTCACTAATTTAGCTCACTAATACCTGGTCAAACATGATATTTTGATTTTTAGCTCCACAAGACTTATATTCGCCAGTCGGCTCACTCCACCTGACGCGTCCCACTCGCTCGCTCGTTCCTTTTTATACTCCATATCCCTCCCCTAAATAAGAAATAAAATAGATCTATACAAATATAGACATCCTAGTGAAAATAAATCATCTTACACTAACAAACAAGGCAACTGAGGTACATTTGCCATGACATTATTTTCTCAAGAAAACTAAGTAGTTGGCTGTCCTGAACTCTTCATTGTCTCCCGCTAGAGAATGGATTTATTCAGAAGGCCGTCATCGACAAAGGAGAGTCGTACATCATTGAGGAGATTCAAGTTTACAAAAATGAACACATCCGGACACTGCATCTGTTATCCAGCAAGGTGCAGTACATGACAAGTCCCAAATGTTTGCTAAGTCACAACCTTTCTTGTTGGCTACTGATGGGCCATTGTGCGTCTTAATGTGCAAACACAGGGCCAGCTGTTTGTGGGGTCAGATGTCAGTGTGGTCCAGGTGCCAGTCAGTGATTGCAGTCGCCATGACATATGCATGGACTGCATCCTGGCCAGAGATCCCTATTGTGCCTGGAACTTATTTAATAATCGCTGCGAATCCATCCGTGGCTTGTCCTCATTGTCCGCTGAGTCTAATGCAATACAGAGTTTGGACGATGTCTCCAGATGTCCCATACCCGGTATGTAAATTATTTTATGTGTGAGACGCCACATCCCAGAGCTATGTGTCAGTTAACTGGCAAAATACGGCTGATGATTTTTGTATTTTATGGCGATCCACTATTTTGATGGCTTGATACAAATAGTGGGTCTCGAGAACGCATCAGATTTTTGCTCAATTATTGTCACAATCACACTAATTTTGATAATAGTGGCCTGACATTTTCCCCACCCATCAGTTGGCAGCCACCGATCTAGGTGAACATTAAACATTTTCTCTACATACAGCGAAGTCTTTGAATTGCAAGGAGCCACACTCATGTCAAAGCCAAACCACTAATCGGAGCAATATTTGCTTCAGATACATAAATGTTACACGGTAGTCGTGACTAGAAAAAATGTTTGACTTTACTACCGTTATATAGTCTTTCTATCTTCAAATTTCTCCAAAAACAAAGATGTTGGTGTTCCATTTTTAGATCCTGTACCAGTGGTGAACTACGCTTTGGTTCCAGGGATAAACATGCAGCTGACCTGCCAGGCTACCAACAATCATGCACAGGTCCTGTGGTGGTTAGACAATGAAACACTTAACTCCACAAACAAGTACCACATTTACAGCCACGGTCTCATTATTATGAACATTGATGAATTGGATGCCGGCTTGTACACATGTAGCTCCTCGGAACTCATCAATGGCATCCTGTACAGCCGGAAAGTGGCTGCGTATCGCTTACAGGCTGGCCGCATTGGGTTTAATTCTGCAGCATTTCAATGTTTCCGCAGGCCAATTTTTCTGGTGCCCGTGGTTCTGCTGTCACTGTTTTGTCTCTCCCTGGCAACCTTCATAATATGGAAATGGAGAAGGCATGCCGCTCAGGATAAGCAGATATACGGCACAGAGATGGTCACCTGTGTAAACTAAACCTCTCATGAGCCAATATACGTTTCAGTTTATTTGTTGTTTGTACCATGTAAAGGTACTTGACCTGTGATAATTTGATTAGAAAAGATTCAGAAACGCATGTCTGTCTAATGTGAAAAATTCAGGAGGCTGAGCACAAACCAAGCATGAAATCAAAATAAATTGTCTAAGGGCCTCATCATACCGTTCCACCCTCGGAAAGTCAGTACACGCCGTCTGTTTGGTGTAGCAAGCCACATTTTAAAGTCGGAGCAGTTGTTGGGTCGGCCTGTCGGGTTAAATAAGCACTGTGATTTGCTGTTAGCTCGCAAGTCAATGCAATTGACAAGAAGTGGCAAAAGCCGAAAACTGAGGATAGCATAGACGAAATAATTACTCAATGACAAAAGACCGCTGTTCGTCCGTCCAAGGCTACGCAATGATGGCATGGAGGGGTACTACTCACGCAAGTACAGAAAAGCCGTAGTTGCCGTCATTTTTTTGGTCCGACATGCCAACCTCTAGGCCGATGGCAGTGTGGTGTGTAGAAGCCTGAAGACAGGATTGCCCCGTGGAACAGGTCTGGAACTGGATGAATTTGGATGTTTATGAGTGTCCCAATGAATCATAACCTCTTTTGTGTCACAGTGTATTATGCTAAATGAGGAATTAAAGAAATAAAATTTGTTTTGGAATAAGTCGTGTCAATAATTTGTACAGCTAACAGACAAATGTAGGCTGGTGGATTTATTTGCAACAGCTTAAGAGAAATGAAAAATGAAACAAAAAATCTTTGGTTTTATGGGTTACCGTATTTTTATGGCCAAAAGATGCGCTGTATTTCTTTGTTTAATAATTCCATTCAGCCTCAGCCAATCACATGGCTGTTGAGAGAAATGTGAATATTGTGCTTTGGGCGGCGTGTTTTTATTTATTGCAGTCTGTTGTCTAAACCTGGGATCTTTCTTGCAATAACATGAATGATAAGACAGACTATGACATCGTGGACAGCTGCCCCTTTGTCCAGCTTTCTCATGCACCATTACCCAAAAAACGTATTGACATAATGTATTTTTCAGTCAATTCGAAATAGATGTCAAACTTTGGCCAGCAGGGCGTGCTAACATGCACTCTGGAATGCCCCAAGGGGATCGGGCATCAATGGTTGAGAGAGTAGCTCAGTCTATACGATAGGCACGTCGGATTACAAGGCGTCTTGTTTGTTTTGGGGAAGATTTGGGACTTTACAGTGCGTTTGATGTTCGCGAAAATACGGTACACGTAGAAGAACGGCCCTCAATTTTGAGTGTTCAATTAACTTACCATGCATGATTATGGGAGGAAAACAGGGTATAGACAGAAAACCTACACATGGAAAATATGCAAAGGACATAGGAGGGCCAGAGCCAGGATTCCAACCTACTAACTGCACTGTCAGGAAGACATGCTAGCCTGTTGGCCACCATGTTGCTTCAGCTCAACCAGCAATGAACTACAATATAATATACTCTATAATAAAACTACAAAGTAAAGTTTTTCCTTCACTAGTTAGGGTTTCGGGTTCATTGGTTAATTAAATGTATGAATTACAATTACAGGTTAATACATTTATCCATTCATTTCATGTTTTGCTAATTAACCGAAAATTCAGACCAATCTACCGGTTAATACAACCAATATAAGATAAACCAACTAGTATTTTTTTTTGGGGGGGGGGATTGGCGGCACGATGACCTCAGAGTACAGAGGTGTAGGGTTCGATTCCGGCTCCGACCTTTCTTTGTGGAGTTTGCAAGCTCTCCCCGTTTCTGAATGGGTTTTCTCCGGGTACTCGGGTTTCCTCCCAAATTCCAAAAACATTCATGGTAGGTTGGTTGAACACTCTAAATGGTCCCAAGGTATGAGTGTGAACGTGGATGGTTGTTTGTCTTTGTGTGCCTTGCTATTGGCTGGCAACCAGTTCAGGGTGTACCCCGCCTCCAGCACTCCCACAACCCTCGTGAGGAGAAGCGGTTCAGATAGCGGCTAGCCTGCTCGATAATAGCAGCTAATATTAAGCCATTTCATCGTGGACCCATCCAGACGCCCATAACATGAAACCAGAATCAATCATATTTCTCTTTCTTTATTATCAGCAATTAGTCAAATACATACAAATAGTAGGAAAGGACAGAGTTCATCTGCAACTTTGTTTTTCACATATCAATTGTATCCCCACATTCACTCAGCTTGGATTGATTTTTCTTTACTTCAATTTTTCAGTACAAAAGTGAAAGAAAAATATGGTACATGAATAATTTAAAAAGTATTTTTCAGTTTATTTACAACTCATATTAAACGAAACATAAATTAAACATTCTATTAATTTACTGGCAAATAGCTTCATACAATATTGGACAGTCAGGCAATTACATGTTTCGGCATTGATAATGAATACATTGTATACTTTCTGTACTTTCAAGTGCACTGACAGATGTCGACACATCTTATCCTTTTGCAAATGAATGTCAATCCTCGAGAGTTGAATGTTGGTATTTCCCATGAACTGCAATACATCTGCAACTGCATCTTGAAGCTCACCCATTATGGTACAGTATCAAAGAAGAAAACCGATGATTACGTGGATACATTTATTCATGAATGAATCTTCCTAGATGTGTACTGTATCTTGAAGATGTGAAGAGTGGAACTTCCAGAACTATTTTATAGGCATCAAGCATTACTGAAGACTTTCTCATAAAATACAAAGGCTTTTGGAAACATACTTATGCTCAAGCATCCAAAATAGCCATCAAATGAGGCCGTTAAAATAAGGCATTATAGGCCTGTAATATTTGAAAACAAGCCAAAGGTCAAAGATTCATGAGAGAGAACATTTAAATCAGGACGCAGTCAGACCAAATCAGAATATCCGAGGCATCCTACGGCATCGGATGAAACGATGCATGGACGCATAACAGGAAATATGATAATTGTCTATTGGCATTAGTTTTAGACGTAATTAAGATTTATAACTAAATTCAATCACCAGAACACAGGCCCGAATCTTGTATGATTTTGGTCCCCCATTCAATAACACAATTGTTGATGACGTGTCCATACCCTGTGGCTTGAATCAAGACACTTAAGTGTATCAATAATCCAAAATTGAACTCATCAGTATAAGCCACAAGCCAAAACCATTTGAGATTCACTGAACACACAGAGCTTGGGAAGAGTAGCTGTACAGGTTAGAAAGGTATGTTCAGAGACAATAAAAATATTTACAGTATCCCATCATATGCAGTCAAAAACATTGGGAGGTCTTGGCCCCCTGCCCAACAAAAAAAAAAAAAGAAATAGCACAATGTACACCAGCTTGTCTTGAGAGATGAGTAGAACTTGCTGCACTAATATAGTGCAAAAATGATGCCTGAAAAACAACAAAAGCAAGAGGCAGGCAAAAGAGAGAGTTGCTGTAAAGTTCAGGTTAAGTTTCTCTTTTTGGCCCATACAGAGTCCACTCATATGTGACAAAATGAACAAAAGTACCACTGAAGATTTGTGCTTACCGGGAAAAAAAAATCTGAGTAATGTAAATCCAAATACAGCAGAGAAAGGCAAACTTCCAGATGTAGGAAGTGAAATAAAGTTATAAAGGCTTTTGTGAAACAGAAACAAGAAGAAGACCATCAAGGAAGAAAAAGCTGCTAATGAGCTCAGATTTTGATTTGTGACATTTTGAGGTTTTCTTTCAACGCTTTCCATGCGGGGGCAAATGTCTGTAGATCAGCATGGTAATCGGAAAGACTCCTACATGTCGGCGTCTCCATCATAGGCCAGTGTCAGTGGCTTCAGTCTGTTGTTCATCTGTCGTCGCTGTGGTTTCTTTGGCTTCTTGCTGCAAGATAAAAATAAATCAAGAAAAATAAATGAATACATTCTAGGCGATTATATTCAACAAGCTCAGAACAACTCTAAAATCATATTGATTGTACACTAGCTTTAAAAAAAAAAAGAACTGTTGGGCTTAGTGATCTAAAATATTATTACGGCATTACCGTATTTTCGCAACCATAAGGCTCACTTTAAAGTCCCAAAACAAAAGAGGCGCTTTGTCATGCAACACGGGTATTGCAAAGACTAAACAACTCTCTCGACCATTGGGCCTGATTTATTTCTTTTGGGGAGATGAATGGCATGAGAGATGCACGTTTTGTGTTCATTTTATTTCTTTGTTTCATGGTTTGCTTGTATGCTGTTCAGAGATATTTTTGTTTTCGATTTGAAACCGTGACTCTAAGAAGTGTGGTGACCAGTGACGTCCCTCCCCTGGCGTTAGATGTGTTGCCATGACATCTTTCATCATTCTGAGATGCTGCATCTGACAGCGATCCCTTATTCGCATGAGTGCTGGCACGCGCGAGCTAGAGCTGGCATGTGTGAGCTAGCGCATGCGCCTCGTAGTGCGGCGCGCCCAGTCTAAGCATTAAAGACAGAATTATCACTCTCAACTGGTGCTTCGCCCTTTGATTCAGCGCGTCTTTTGGCAGCAAAAACACAATAGTTAACTCTCATGGTCTCCTTTGTCTGTAAAAAATTGTAAAACTCTACTTTGAAAGATGATAGGGGCAATATCTAGCGAGAGCCTGAATCCAGTCAGCAAGGCTATTTATGTTAAGTCCGCAAAAGGCTTGAAGTGAAGTCAAAATGATGTTGATTGGAAGCTCACCTCCACCACCAGTGATGAAAAAGAAATGATTAAAGATGCATCACAGGGAATGAGGACACAAATGAAAGTCGGCCAGGGAGTAACATAGATGGCCCTGATTAACTCATTCATTGGTCCAGGTCAAATGAATGTATGTTTTGTCTTCTATACACGTCAATGGCAGTGAATGAGTTAAGTGATTAGAGTTTCTAAGTGAGGTGTGGAGCATTGTAGTGAATGCTGCTGCGGCTGTTGCAATGGTTGAGAAGGTTGTTGGACGGCATATAGCTGCTGTTGCTTCTGGAGTTGGCAGAGCTCTTGCTGTTCTAGGTTCTGGCAGGTAGGGCAGATGTAAGGCACTGTGTAGCTGTTTGGCTCCATCCAGTACACCCCATCTGCAGGGGACTTGGAGTTTGGCTCATGGCAAAGGCAAAAACCATAACGACTAAATAGAGAATGTGAAGGGTGAAGGTGGAGAAAGGGAAAAAAAAAAAAAAAAACATAAAATGAAAGATGAAATGATCATGGAGACAAGAATAACAAAACCAAAACAACTGAGTTAAATATGGACGGCGATGTAATGGAGATCAACTTGTCTATTACAATAACTGACAAACCCCAATTTCAATGAAGTTGGGATGAATACCCTGATTTGCAGATCCTTTTGAACCAATATTCAATTTAATGAACTACATGTTTACGACTGTGTTATATCACCTTTCCAATTAAAGACTCCCAACAAGCTACAAGCGTTAGGGAACCGATGACACTAATTGTTGAAGTTTGTATCATATTTGCTTGATGTACAACTTCATTTTCTCAACAATCTGGGGGCTCCGTCATCATATTTTTGGGTTTCATAATGTGCCACACGTTTTCAATAGGCAGGTAAGACAGCCAGGCAAGTCTAATGCACGCACCATTTTACTCCGAAGCCACACTGTTGTAACATATGCAGATGTGCAAGTTATGCTGGTTGTAAACTTCTGCAATGATAATAATAATCCTGTCCTGATCCTTTTCCGCTTTGTCCAGTGTGGACTCGTCAGACCACAGCACACTTTTCCACTTTGCGTCAGTCCATCTCGGTTTGAGCTAGCCGCTTCGGGGTGCTCTTTTTACAAGCACTCATGGCACTCGCCTGTTTCCAATGAACTTGTTAGCCTATGTAATGGTACTATTTGTTACGCATTCGAGCGCATTCCTAGTCTGTTATACTTTCCGTCACACATTTTATGTAACATGTTGCAGGCATCGAATTCAAAATGAGAACATTTGAAAAAAAAATAAAGAAGTGATCTTAATCAGTTTGAACATGAAATATTTTTGTAGTGTATTCAGTTGAATGTTGGTTGAAAAATATTTACAAATCCTTGTGTTCTGTTTTTATTTACATTTGACGCAATGTGTCAACTTCAATGAATGGGGCTTCGTAAATTCTTTTTATACAATCTGCCATTACATGGCTGTATAACCAGGAATAATTATTGAAAGGTTTTAGTCTGGTTAGCCAGTTTTAGTCCTTCCAAACATTTTGCATCTTGGTATTTCCTACCAGCTCAACCTTCCCAACACACAAGGGAATTATTTTCCAGATTCTCCATTTTTATCATGATTATATTTTAATGACGGCCCTTTGCGTCGTACCTTATTGTGTGTTTTTAATTTATTTGTTTGAACATTTGATCATCATTTGTGGGTTGGTTGATTTATTAGCATAATCTTGAAAAAAACTACACAGCCAATTTCCAGAACTCCTTTGTGGAGGGGTGGAAAATGAGAAGGAAGATCCCCATTAAATTTTCATTAAATTTGTACAAAAATGTGGATAGAAGAAATTAATTTTCACCTTTTTATGATACCTGTCCATTAATAAACTCGACAAAAAGGAACGTAAATACTTTTCAGTTTTGCAAAGTTCTCTTATACCCTCATGTTCAGTCACAATGGAACTTTTCTCTCTTCAGTGCATGCTATTCTGATCTCCATTAAATCACTAATGATGATGTTAATGTGACTGAAAATGTAACTGGAAGTGCACAACATCATCAGGCAAGCGTTGGTACATTACCATGCTAAGTAAGTCATTGACATGATAAAGACGAGAAGAACAAACACTCCTGCTGCTACTCCGTACACCCAGGTCTTGAGCTTTCCATCTGTAATGAAATATTGTGAGTGAGATTATGCTGTTTTATACACTACATCCGTTTATTTGTTGAATATTTCATTCTTTGATCACAAGGGGGCAGTAGAGCTCTGCCCAATGGTTCATCAGACGTCTGCACTCCGCAGTGCTAAAACTGAACAGACAGTCGTTTACAGATCTGATTGCCGTGCCGTAATATGACCAAACTAAATGAATACAAACACAGTAATGTGTTTTTTCAGCGGCTTCAGTCAGAATTCCTTGTTGTGTTGGGCATTGCTCTTCTGTGACTGCTCGTTAACATCATCTCTACAGCACGCTATCCATTTCCCTGTCAAAAAAGCATGTCAGTGTTATTCATCAGAGCAGGGGAAAAGTCAATTAGTCAGTCCCTTAATGACCATATTAATGAATTAAATGAAAAAACATTTCAACCATGTCTAACTGAATCATTTTAACTGTTCAACATTAAATTATGGCTGGTGTTCTCTCCACCTTCAGAGCAATTTGCCTCACGTGACATCTTCTTTTGAACTGACACGTTCACACGACAGTTCATATGACAGGTGAGAAGACGGCTAAAATGACCACACGAGCAATTTGCAGTTTTTCTCAATCACTCTGCCTTGGTCAAACTTCCTGTAATGATCTGTTTACTTGTGGTGCCATCTGAAAAAGCTCTGCCTTTTGACAGCCTGGAAATACGTGTGACGTCATGATGACAAGGTCTCTGCTTGTTTAAAAATAAAAATTGAATAAATAAAATAAAAAATATCCTTAACTAATGTACCATATCGTTGTAATAATGATAATGAGCTGTGCCTTCATTGAAATTGACATTGCAAGAAAGATCTGTGGGGAGGGTGTCAACCTGGACCAAATGGCTGCAGAAACCAGGTGCGTCCCACCCTGCCAGGTGAGCTGACGGCCGGCTGGGTGGGGTTGAAGGCTCGGATAGTCTTGACATCTGCCTTGTTGTCACCGGCAGTGGGGATCTCCAGCACTGGGATAACAGTGCACTGGTCTAGTAGGCCGTCAGAAGTCATCACTTCTGTGTAGCCCTCCTCACAACCGCAAACACCCGACTGACACAAAGAGAGAGTGCAGTTATAAAACAACAACGGACCACTGCTTGACTTAATAAGGTGAGCAGGATCTACCGCTTGGGTGTTCCACTTACATTTGAGAGTAAATATTCACATAGTGTTTGTTTGCATAGTTGGTGTGTTTGTTTATATTGAGAAACAGTATACACCAGGGGCCGTCAATCCTGTTCCTCGAGGTCCACTCTCCTACCTGTTTCCATCTCTCCCTGTTGCAACGTATCCGATTCAAATGAACAGATAATCAACAATGTCTGCAAAAGCTGGATAAAGATCCTGATCATTTGAATGAGGTGTGTTACAGCAGGGACCTGGAACAGGATTGAAGACCCCTGGTATATGCAGGAAAGACAAAAATGCAAAGCAACTACTTGGGTGTAATATCAGCAACATGACAGAGGGTGGCGAATACAGAGCTGCCAACCTATAGAACAAACCGGAACAACTTGTCTGAATTTCACTATTTTGAAAATGATGTAATAAAAACATGAATACAGGACTGTTATTGCAATACTGTTTTATGCAGCTTTTGATCTCTGTTTGTGTGTCTCTTATGATGTATATTTTCTCTTGTTTCTGCTCAAACCTCGTTATGTCCAGAGGGTGTACTGTACACCAAACCTGCCATACTGCATTTTGCAAAAAAATATCCATCACAATAAAGCGGGTTTAGATCAAACTCAGGATAAGCAGGACAGGTGAAAAAGAAAAAAAAATGGCCGTAAATTGTACATTTGCTACATTTCAATTAATTCTACAGCATTTCTGTATGCCATCCACTCTTTAGCATGTTACTGTTTGTTGTAGAACCCACCTCTGTACAAAAGGAACGTGCTTTGGTGCAGGGTGGGTCACAGGATCGGTCAGCCATTGGCTTAGCTGTTGTTGGGCACCCGCCTGTAATTAACATGATTTCATCATGACATCTACAAATGCATGTTAAAATGCTGCCGTGCAGAGCAAAGCCATATCAAAAACACCCAGAAACGCAGCCATGAGTGGGGATTCACTGTAAATTGTATATCAACTGGAGAAGTCACCTGTGACATTCAGTCCATCAGAACGCTGGCACCAGACATGTCGGGAAGAGCCTCTCCATGACCCAGCTCGCCAGGTGTATTCAAAACACTGCCCCTCTGAAGGGAGAATGTTCTGTTTAGATCTTTGAGAAACTCAGTCATTTCTAATGATATTACAGAAAAGACGGTCTTGGACAGAATCATTAAGTCAACACTAATAACTGAAATCAAGTTTTAGCAGTAAGGCCGTATGTCAATTTGACCTGTACATGGCCGAGCCTCCAGCTCCTGTTCCGGACACTGAAGCAGATTCTCAGGGTCTTGAGCCACAACAGCTCGAGAGCGGACTTGCACTGACCCAAAACCCAGATCATCCCCACCAATACAGCTTAACTGGCATGGACTCCAAACAGTCCAGTCTGTCAGGTAGCATTCCCCTAAAAGAATTGAAGTGAATTGAATCATTTCATGAAATAGCACCTATACCAATTCACTCATCTATTGCCCAGAGTGCGATTTTACCTGGGCAAGGTACTGTGCAGGACTCCTGTAGTACGATCTGTGTATCTCCTTCCACCACTGGTTCTTGTTCTCCACACAGCTCATCGTCCACAAGACTTCCCTGTAGATCAGAACCATCTGACACGAAGCATGAAATGTTCCTGAACCGCAAGCCTTCACCACATCTTGCACCCTGGAATCAAAGAAAATGTGTTATAACATGTTAACTGTTCCCACACAAACTGAAATGTAGTTTTGGCTCAAATTCTTTAGTCGCGACACTGCCTAGTCTACTACACCTAATCAACCGATTGATAGATATGGCTCATTATTTTACTCCAAATGACATATTCGAGTTCTTGAATGTAGATATTCAAAATATGTGATATGTATAAAATATAATAGCTACAGCTAACAGGAGACCATCTAACCTCTGACTTGCATTCAGACCACACGCTGTATCTCCAGCTGTAACAGGGCTTCACAAGGCACGGCTTCCACTGCTGCATCTGTGTTGGGCATGGCCTCCCGTCACCCTGGGGAGCCTGGATGACTGTCCTTGTTCTCCAGAGCTTGCCTAGAGACAAGGGAAAAGAGGCAGAAAAGATATTTGCCTCAGGATGTTGATAGATATGCTGAAATTTAACATACGGTTATGTTTGATGAGGAGTGTCCAGGACACCAGCAGGAAGACAGGAAAGCGACAGCTGCTGTTTGAAGTTATCAGTTTATGGACATTGGTGCTGTCGGTTGGATACAAATCCTGCATCTATGCACTGAATATATATATATATATATATATATATATATATATATATATATATATATATAATAGAAAAAGAATATAATACAATTTGCCTGCTGCAGTGCAAAGTGCACTCTGAGTGCCCACAGAACTCATAATTGACGATTGTCGATGAGTGACCCGATCCTACAGAAGCATTTGGGAGGATACATTATCTCCCTTTCAGTTGGTTATCAGATGTGAGAATTGTTTCTCACACCATGAAGCACTTCTTATTAGAACCATTACCTTAATACCTATGTGATGGCGCTGACAGCTCACTCACAACAGTCAAAAGAAGTATACTGCTGTATGGAAAAAGCTCTGTTAAAATTCCATTTCATGCAGATGTTCTCAAATATGGTAATGTCCATACCCAATTAGATAGATGGATGGATGGATGGATGTATAGATAGATAGATAGATAGATAGATAGATAGATAGATAGATAGATAATAGATAGATCAAGCTAGTCAGCAGTCCCAATTTTGAGATTTTCAACTTCACTGCCAGTCTAGGTCAAAAACATGGACTTTTTGGCTTGTATACCTGTCGATCGCGGTGAATGAGTGCAACCCTCTGGCCCAAAGCCAAGTTGACACCACTGAAAAAAATAACTGAACCCCACATACCTTGTAGTCCGCATTTATGTGTACAGTCGGACCATGCCGACCACTCCGACAACTGGCAGTTGACAGGGCACTCCACAACACAGGAAGCATTCATTTGCCACTTCCTCTCAAGGCCAAGCTGAAATACAATTATTTGAATTAACTTCGACTTTATTAGTGAGAGTAAGATACAAAAAAAAACCTCAGACCCACCTCTTTACAGAACCTCAGGTCAACCGATTTTCCGTCGCTCCGCACGCAGTCAAGCATGCGGGTTTTGATACCATTTCCACAGACGGCTCTATCACTCAGTTGACAAGTACTCCAATCTTCACAGACCAGACATCAAAGGAGAAACAAGGTTTTCTTATATTCAGGCATACCCAGCAGTCAGTATTCATCCAGTATAAACTGTTCTCATAGAAGAATACACGATTGTCCAAGCTACTTCGGTCTCACCAGTGATGTTGTAGGAATGGTGGAAGCAATTGCTGTTGAGTTTGCAAAACTCTGCTTCACTGGTTGGGGGACATTCCTTCTCCTCTCCGGGTTGCCTGATTGGGTAAGCCTTTCTCTCTCGTGTACTATTCCCATGACATGGCTGAGGAACAAATAAATATTAGATGGATATTTTGACCGATAGATTAAGATGGTTGGAACTGAGGAAAGTTTTCTTTGTAGAGCACAAACCTGAGAATATTACACACTTGATTATTACATGATGATAGCGTTTAAAAAGCTGATTTTTCTTGCCCCGATTTGGTGGTTGTGACCTCGTCCTTAAGACTTAAAGACATTAAGTCTAAATCCATCTTTGAACTGCATCCAAACTATCTGTCTCTATATCTATTAGTACCCTCTACTGGTGGAAAGGAATCAAACTATTGCATAATGTCTTACCCAGCGACCCACTCTCGTGAACTCCGGCTAGGCCACGAGGTCAGTTTAAACACCATCACAAGTTGCGATGTGGCATCAATGGTAATTGGCTCGAAAATGTAACTCGTATCTGCATACTTATTTTCATTTTATTACTTTTGTTTCTCAGAAGTACGGGAAAATGGAAATGCCTACATTGCTCATCTGCCCATGCGCTAATGGCACTGATACGTTCGTTAACTACTACTACTCCATAGTTACGTAGGAATTTTAAGGTGTACAGTAATAATTATACGCATGTAAAACATATATTACAAAATCGCTTTCTAGTAATTTAAGATGATAACTACATCAAACAAATGCAGTAGCAACAGATATGATTTGGTGACAGCAATCAAATGGCGGTGCTTGCTGTAATTCACAGTGAGTTGCAGAAATTGTCACTTACACTTTGACAAGTAAGTCTGTTGGAAGTCTTCTATGTAACCTTTTCACAACCACTAGGTACATTCAACATTATGTGTCATGAACAAAAACAACAAATTAAACACACGGCTTGCCATATGAATTGCCGGAGCATACATAAGCTCCCCATCCCACGACAGAACACCTCCAAGTTATGTTAGGCTACTCCCTATCACGTACTGTTATGTGTAGTTACCTTGCTTTACCAAGTCCGACCGTTTTTCCTCCTCACCGTGACCGCCCGTGTCTAACGTTTTCACAGTTTAAACACCTCGCTCGGCATCCACGGCAATCACGGCCTGTCATGTTTGGCCATCCCTTCCCTCCCTGTTTTGTCCACGGTGGACTGCCTTCGCCACTTGGAACATACCTTAATGTCCTCAATCTTGTTCCTCCACGGAGCTGTGTCCTGCCCGCTTTCCATCTGTTCCATCAGATAATCAGCAAGGTCTGCAGAAGCTAGATAACAATCCTGATCATTTAAATCAGGTGTGTTGCAACAGGGAGAGATGGGAAACAGGCAAGACACCGGCCCTCCAGGAACAGGATTGAAGACCCCTGCTGTAGTGTAAATGTGGCCGTAAAAGATGGTCTTTTATAAAAACTATGAAGAATATAAGCTAATAAATAAATAGCTAATGAGTGTCATTAAATATACAGTCCATGTTATTCTCACCAATGGACATGGACTCCAGGCCCCCCAGTCTGATAACACACAGTCCTCTGGACAGGGCAGCTGGCTGTTACGAGCTCCCAGTGGCATCTCCTCCGGGTCACACAGGTAGTCCTCCACCTGCTCTGAGGGGCCATCTATCGTATTCAGCATACACCTGTCATACAAAACATTATCATTTCTTGCCTTAATCGTGAGAAAGAATTCCATGTGCTTGATTACGAGGCCAAAATGCAGATATCATGAATATAATAATAATAAATAAAGGCACTTGCTGTCTAAAAATCTAAATCTAAATCTGTGTGCCAATAAAACGATCAGAAAAAAGGTTGGGTCCACTGATCTATAGTATTTGATAATCTTGTGTTGTTTAGAAAAATCTTTACCTGACTTTTCTGGTCTGAACGCCTTCACCACAGTTGTTCTTCAGGTCCACACTGCTAACTTTCCATACACTCCATGGCTCGACCACCCAAATATACTGCCCGCAGTCACTGAGACACGGCACCACTTCGTAAACCTTTTTTAAGCAAATGTCAACAATACCTGATTGGACTCGGTATGAATTTTTATACAATACTACAGTATGCAAGTATGCAGGGGGGAAAACTGTATCATCAATGAAGACAATTAAGTACTTACTTGTGCCTGTGGTAGAAGTGCATTAAACACCAAAAAGAGAAGAAAAACAGCAATGTCAGTGAAATTATTCTCATTTCCAGAATATTGAATACAGTATTTGTAAAAACTTACATTTAATAAGTGAACCTTGTGAAACTACAGTCTGCTGTACTGTGAGATAAATCACCTGGTTGACGTGGTCAAGTTTGGGGCAAGGCCTTCCACCATTGTATGGTTTTTCTCTGAGCCATTTTGATCGGACTTTGACGCCACTGCCGCATGACTTGCTGCATCGTGACCAGTTGGACCACTCACTGAGTTTACAGTCAGACGGACAGGGAATGATGCAAGCCTCCTCAATGTATCCTATGAACAATATGACAGTGAAAGTACATAACTTGACTTCAGTCAGCAGTTTGAGGCTTTGGCATTTGAAAACGTATTAAAGACTCAACTGGACTTGAACATGAACGAAATGAATTATTATTCTGTTTCTAATGGAACATGTGCCTTTTTTCACAAAATATATAAATAAAAATGTCTTGTATTGTAATGTTCCTTTTTTTTTTTACAGAAACATATTTTTGGTGACAGGACACAGCAGATTAAGCTGAAGGGAACCACCCCACTGCTTCCTCCACACATACGACCACACCATGTCATCGGCCTTATCAACAATGGTGATGATTCTGAATACCGACAAGATAAAAGTCTAGCTGTGTCACTGGTCAGGATCAACTTTGGGTTCATTGTATTGCTTCAGGACACTTCAATTTGGTGACATAGGTGAAGGTCGAACCCACATGGAGGGACAATCACTCTGCTAACTCAGTCCGGCCGAACTGCAAAGTTGATGTGTCGCATCTGAATCCAAGGTTGTTGGTTTGACCCTTGCCCGTTGTGACCAGTTAGTCCTATTTCTGTGTCACCAATACAAATTTTAAACTATATTATCAGTAGGTGTAGACCAACCAGTACAAATCCATCCGTTATCAGTACCGCTTCTCCTCACAAGGGTCGCAGGGGAGCGGGAGCCTATTCCAGCTATCTTCGGGCAGTAGGCGGGGTACATCCTGAACTGGTTGCCAGCCAATCGCAGGGAACACATAGACTAATAACCATCCGCACTCACACTCATACCTAGGGGCAATTTAGAGTGTCCCATCAACCTGCCATGCATGTTCTTGGAATGTCGGAGGAAACCGGAGCAGGAAGGCCGGAGCCGGAATGGATCCCTCGACCTCTGCACTGAGAGGCTGACCAGTGCTAACCAGTCGATCACCGTGCCGCCGTACCAGTACAAAATGCTCCAAAATGTTCTTATTATCATAACAACTAAGATGCTACAAAAATGTATCTTAACTGTTTTACTTTAATTGAGATGTCCATTAAGGTTTCACAGTGTGTTCTGGTGCAGCCAGTACAACCTGCAGCTGAACATGCTCAACACTAGAGTTGATTGCGGATTTCAGGAAACGTCATTCGGCACAGCTGTCCCTCACGCAACCCAGTTAGCTGCCTTTAAAGTACTTTATGTTGTACTACAAAAAAATTGTGCGTTGCACAATCCCTATCCCCAAGTGGTAAAGCACCGTCATTGTTCCTTTAAGTTTGTGATCTTGCCATCTAATTCAATATACTGCCAAATACAAACAAAACTGCAATGGCTTAACGGTGCAGCCTAAGGGAATAAAGTGGCTGGAAAGACCAGACAGTATTGTGTTTCATCCACAGAATATTTGTGGAATAAAAGCAACAATCAAAGGATGCGAAAATCAGAGTGAAAGCTGACAGCAGTTTTTGTTACAGTCGCAGCCAGTCACCATAAAACAACCCCATACTAGGAGTAAAAAGCTCAGACTCACAACTAGGTAACTTTTTCATTGAACAAGCATAGATGTGCCTCTTCCAAGCGCTTTGATATCTTCCAGATCTGACTGATCTGTAATTCTAAATTCCCTTTCCTCCTCTTGGTGGCAAATACCAAGCTATGTTCATATGGATCCAAGTGGCCTGACGGATTTTGGATTTTAGTGCCCCAATATAGACTAAGAGCTAGGTCAAGTGACATACTTACTTCCTTACTTTTTAACTCCAGCCCAGGTAAAATTAATGTGCTTTTCGGCTTTTATTCCCGTCAATGGCAGTGAATGAGTTTGGGTCAGTTTAATTATTGCATTTTGCATGCAAGTGCAAGCAAGAAGAGAAGTGAGCTCTCAAAACGTATAATTGGTAGTCTCCAGCTGTGTCCCACTTCAGTCTTTCTTTGAAATTAGCTCCATTAAAAATGCATTCCAAAATGAGAAAGAGGTCATTTGTCAGGGTTTCTTTTTGTTCCCGTGACATCTGTGATCAGTTAAAACACTTTGAGTGGACTACGTCACATTTTCTGTCTTTTAAAATTTTGAATTTAAAATGGAACCCCATGTCAGGTGTGCAGCAAAACCTGCGTTGCAATTTCAACTTATTTCGGTCCGCTAGAATTATTTAAAAATCTACTTTTTAAAATTATGTATATAATAAATCAGAAATAAATCATAATAATTTATATAATAATAATACAATCAAATAATTATTTAAATAGTCAATATTATTTTAGCTCCTACTCACCATGACTGTTGCAGCGTGACGTCTCCACGATGCGGTTATCCTGGTCATAGCAACCCATAGCTTGGTATCGATACCCTTGACCACATTCCTTGATATCGCCCTGGACCTTCATGCCGAGTTGACCTTCCATCCGGCTGCTCTCGGAAAGTATACAGTCGGACCAGTTGCCCACAGGCTGAGCATTGTATTTGTTGCACGGGCAGTACTGAGTCTCACTCAGTGGATACATCTGGTGGTTCTTACACTGGTCTCGCTTTTTGCTCTTACCTGCAGAAAAGAAAAGATCAGTAGATAATCTCCTGCTTCAGAATGTTCATACTGTATTTGGAAAAATATAAGAAAAAAAAAATAATCTTAAGGAAAATAACACTGACTTTTCCAGCTATGGCATTTTCTAATGACACTATTTTCTTCCCGCATAATATTTTGTGAATTACTTACCCACAAGCATCCGCTTGCGAACCCTGACACCCACACAATCAGCTGTGCAAGGGGAAAATTTGGACCAGCTGCTCAGTTGACAGTCCTCTTGGCAGGGCAGCTGGCAGAGCTGGGTGAGAGGCGGCATGGACCTGGAGAACTTCAAACAAGCTTCAACATCAGCTTGTCCGCCATCCTGCTTCCGACACGAAACAGCTACGGGGATGAGAGACATGATGCCACTTTTCAAGAAGGCATTGCCACAACTTTTAGCTATTTTGTTGTAGAAATATTCATATGTGAACATTGAATTGTAAAAACTGTCCTGTGAAAACATGTCCAATTTTGCAATTTAAAAAAAAAAAATTAAAAATCATGTTAATGCGATTTCTGTGAGGCGGGAACCCCATTAATGTCAACGTTTCAAAAATTGAAGAAAAATTGACTAAATTACTTTTTCACGATATGGATATTTGGATGTGTATAATCAAGGCGGATAATTTCTGGAAAGTTCTTGAATTTGTTGAGTCAGAAGAGGTTGTCATGATTTCCAGATCGAAATATACATGTCAATTCAAAAGTATTACTAGATCATAAACTATTTCATAAATATACATCTAATTTGATATGCAAGTTGCATGTGTTGCGATTGAAAAAAACAAACCATGGTGCTCTCTCCAGAACCACACCAAAAGTATTTTTTTATTTCAATTGGCAGACTCAATGTTTCTGTCGATGTAGTTTTTCACCCTGTGTTAAAAAAAAGCTTCTTAACAACATTGTGGTATTGTCACATTTATTTTCACATTACAGTACGGCTAAAATACCGTTAAACAAGACATCGAACGAGAACTGATTAGGTCTACTAAAACACATCTACCATGGAAATTGTAGACGTAATGGGGGGAAAAAAAGTTTAATCAGTATTGAGTAAACCGGTGAACAGAAAGAAGCTTATATTGAATTGTCTCTCTCCACTCTGAGTGCAGAGTGACAGGTAATGGTAAATCATGACAAGAGGCATCAAAGTGGGGGAGCAGGATACTTATCATTGAATTAGATAATGGACTGGATATGCCAGAGACAAAGAGCGAGAGTACACTTCTGCATGTTAACTGTCTGCCAGTATTCTCACATGCATTCATGTTATCCTCAGCAAGTCATCACAAAGGAGCAGTTAGTGGTCAATTTTAACTCATAAAAGAGGAAGTATTGACTCATTGTAGACCTAATAATGTGTGCGTACCAAGGTTATTATAGTTAACGCAAGCTATCAAAATAAAAAAAAATTGAAAAAAAAATCTTCATTAATGAAAAAAAAAATGCTTTTGAAAAAATATATTAACCAAATACTTTTTATAGAACAAACTAAAACTCAATATACAATAATGTATCGTTTAAAAAAAAAACTAAAAATATAACTAAAAACAAAACTAAAAAGAACCATTTTGACAAAAAAAAAAACCACATTTACAAAACAAAAGTCAAAACTAAATAAGAAATAACCATCATGAAAAATCCCAAACTACAAACTCCGCATTCGAGTGTGTCTCCTCACCTCGAACCTGCAGGCCCGATCCACAGTTTTCCTGAGCTCCGGGGCTGTCCTGACGAACTGACCATGGAACCATTTGGCATCTTCGCCATTTATGTGTTTTCCATCTAATGAAATAGAATGAGATTGAAAACAAAATATTTGTATTTCAAACCATGCATCATTTGGTGACAAAATATTTAGGCCCATGTTAGCACAGTGAATAATTATAATTACTGCTCGGGAAATTCCGATCATGTATAATATTTGAGCTGCAACTAATGGATAAACAGCGTAATGAATAAAGATGTCTATTAAAGCGTCTGCGATAAACTTTTCCACAAAGAGTATAATTGCTGAAGTGTCAGTTGCTGGTTGGAACAATGAAAAATGACATTTACCTGAAACCGGGACAGACTGAGGGAGCATCACTCTCTCTTTCTTGGGTCAGTACTTCTGGACACTCTTGGCCTCCATTGGCTGGTAACTGGATGATAATGCGTTTTCTGTATTGCTTCTTCTTTGTCTTACCACCTGTGGGTAACCAAATGACAATATATTGCAAACAATAAAAATATTCTTAAGGTTTTCTTGAGGTCCAATATCTACAGTGGATATAAAAAGTTTACGCACAATTTTTAAATGTTGGTGCAATGTGACACCGAATATGAGGTTATAGCCCAGTAGTTGTCGCATATTTTCTTTTCTCTGAAATATTCAACACTTTTATACTAGTGTTGGATGTTTGGTTTCTACATGGCGCTAATGCTTTGAAGGCTTCAATGATTTTTCAGACGATGTTAATCCACATGTCACAGACTAGGCTAGACCAGAGGTGAGCATTTTATTAAATTTTGGCGGTCCCTCATTGAATTATAATCATCACTAGGTCAGTCCGTCAGTCAGTTTATCAGTTAGTCTGTCAGAAGTCGGCCCATCAGTCAGTTCATCAGTTAGTCCGTCAGAAGTCGGCCCATCAGTCCCTAACCTCCCCCCACTACCACCCCACCGTCCCAAAAAACACATCATTAAAACGGATCTAAGTGGTCAGTTGGTACTTGGGCTGCACAATTATGAAAAAAATATGAATCACGATTATTTTAGTAATAACTGAAATCACGATTATTCAAACAATTATTTAGTTTGGGTTTTTTTTGCTACAAAACAAAAAAATGGATAAATGAAAACAATATTTAGACAAATCAAATGAATTTTATTATTAAGCAATTTAAAAAAATTAAGCAACATTTTGATGATGGTGTCCTTGTATAAAGAAACAGTGCATTGTAGTTCACTCGTTATACATTTCTAAAATGCCTAGAACTGTTGCGACATTTAAATAAACAATTTCAATTTGAACGCTCAAATTCTGAACTTAAGTATACACACTATAGTATTAGACATTGTCAAATGACTACTACTAATAATGTCATATGTCGAATAAGCTATACTGTATATAATAATTATTTTTTATGATTATGCCAATTTTGTCATTGTTGAGTGTAATTATCACAATCGTAATTGAATTTCAGTTAATTACAGAGCCCTAATTGGTACTTAACCCGGATAGTGACGATTCCACTGACAGACAAAAATGCTCTTCCATAAGTGAATCGTTTGTCACTTTTTAAAATCATCACCAAAACAGACGTTTGTCAGTGATGGACCGGTCCGTTAGTCTGACGTAATGACCACCTCTGGGCTAGACTAAAACTTTTAAAGCATCATTACCAGCTTGCCTTTAATAATTTTTTTGCTTCACGCAGAGCTTCCACTTAAACGTCACATGTCCCAACAACCCCCCAAAAAATGTGTGTTTCACTTATTTTCGACATATTTCATAATCTCAAACGTGAAGCTGACCTTTTTGACATGTTGACGGGTAGGTGCTCCAGTCACTGTATGGGGTGAGCAAACAGTTTCTTTTGCAAGGCAATAAGCAGGGCCTGACAGTGTCTGGACGCAAGTTCTCTGGACACCTGAAAAAACATTTGCAACAACAGTGACATTCTCACTCACCAAATATGCGTTAGTGTCCTTGACAGTCTGACGTCTATTTTACCGTAGTTGGTGAACACTAAAAATAAGGATAATAAAAATAATAATAGTAATATAATATAAGAATAAGAATAATCTGATTTGTCATTATCAGTCAAGAAAGAAATTGCCGTGGGAATATTGGATTCATTTTTTTTTCTAAAAGTCAGATTGCTGCAATGTCATTCCTTGAAGCATTCAGTCAGATGATTCTGATGATGATGATTCCCTAGCCTGGTAAAAGCCTCTCAGCGCAAATTTACATATTGTACGATGTATAATATGATGTTCTGTATACAGATTTGATAAAGTGAAATGAACAGAAACAACTGCATTATTCTTTCTTCCTCGCTTTTTGGTTATTTCTGCTTCGGGGGCACCATTTCTCAGTCTTCTCATGATATTTAGTGCAGAATTGCATCATGTTGGTTGAATATTATCCTCGTCTCAGCTCACCACACGTCATTGATTGATAATAAGGATGGGATTTCTCTGACCAGTCTATTAATGCTTATGCTGTTTTATTTGTAAGCTTCCCAAATTTAATTTCAATGAAAAGACTCAGAAAATGAACACTGAATATTACATTGATCAGCATGAGTGCCGCTAGGGGACGGGAGACCAATGAAAAAAAAACATCACTTGGACCCCTGTCTCTGCGAGGGCCTTTAGAATCTCTCTCTATTGAAGAGACGTGACACACATATCTGATTTGAACCAATGGCATGCCTATTATTATTATTATATATATAATTTCATGTTCTTTGGTGGCAGACTTCTAATCGTGGTCACAGCTGGTTAACCCTGGCACACTTGTCTCCACTGATGTGAAAAAATATCCTGTGGCACCAGTTCACTGTGCAGCATGTTGCTATAATCTGGCAAATTATGCCAGAATAACAAAATAGAGTCATTTTCATACACCGCATGGGGGCTGGTGGGTTCGCTGGAGCGGAGCTGCTCTGCTGCCAAATAATACCTTCTGATGAATAAATAAATACATCAGCCATGGTCCCAGCAGACCTTCAGAGATGAAATAGACCCGGATGTTTAAACACAGTTGGAAAGGAGCTAATCATCTCTGCCACAATAATGTGACTGTGACAAACCAGAAAGGGAGAAAGACACATAGGGCACATTTGCGGCACCTTTGTGCGCCGTTGTGGGATAGAAGTAGTCTTAAACCCAGCCAATCCTAGTGACAACCATCATTTGCATCAAAATCAGGGCGGCCCGGATGCAATGTGAGATGGAGATTGTGGAAACAGCAATAACAAAACTACGCTGGGGTCCGTGCTCGACATTGGCAGGTAGACTGCAAGATCTCCCCTTGCAAATGACGTTATTTGACGTGCATGTGATGTGGCCAAATGGTGCCTTATCTCATCTGTCTTCGGGCAGTAGGCGGGGTACACCCTGAACTGTTTGCCTACAATGCATGTTTTTGGAATGTGGGAGGAAACCTGAGTATCTGGAAAAAAAAACCCACACTAGCAAGGGGAGAACATGCAAACTCCACACAGGAAGGCCGGACCCGGAATCGATCCCACGACCTCTGCACTGTGAGGCCATCGTGCTAACTAGTCGACCACCGTGCCGCCTATTATTATGATCCGTTTTATGAAATGATTTCTACAATGATTCATAGGGATTGTCTCACCCTGGTGTCTTTTTTTCTAAATTAAATATCATAACGTCCACCACGCACATCGGCAGAGCGCCAAATTTGTCTGGCTGCGCCCCAATCAAATCCATCAAAATTGAGTTAGATCACTTGCATCTCCGTTTAGTCTAAAATCTATGTTTGGTAACCTAATTTGCAGATGTGATGGGGAACGAGGCAAGAAAGCCGAGTATAGCGTAGCGCGTCTAACAAATTCACAAACATGGTGAACCAAAAAATGGAAAAGCAGCTTTTTTTCACGCCGAGCACCCAAATTGTCAGATGAGTCGCCTATGAAGCAAATCTCTGCGCCGGAACTTACCAGAGACGTGCAACACGGCTCTAAACACTAGACTTGCGCTGGCATGAAAAGGAAGTAACACACTTTTTACGGTGCACGGGCACCAGTCTACCAAAATAGGCCTATAGTGTTACACCCAAATAAGATTTGGCACTAAGATTAAAAGTCTGAATGACACAAATGACTCAACAAATCCATGTGTGCTGTACCTACATTTGACCATTCGGTCATAACGAGTTTGATGAACATCACAAATGAAGTCTCTTCAACACGTCATTGTACAGAACACCAAATAAAATCTGCACAAAACTGAATGACAGATGAACGGTATTTTTGGAGAATAACTTACTTTTTCGGAGGAACCTGGCCCACATTAACCCGGACACAGATGACTTTACGCGTCTGCATTCCTACTGAGCATGAGGAATCGTCTCCATGTGCGCGGCCCATCGAGGTGTTGGTCACTGGGATGGAGGAGTCCTCTATGCACTGACCCCATGGACCCGTCTGCCAGTGGTACACAGTGCATGGGTGGTCATTGCAGCTCCTCACCTCCTGCAGGGTACTGATATTGGGACACTGGATTCCACCTATTCAAGGACGTGTATTGATGTCAGCATCAGTTAAATGTTGTTACCCGAAGGCTTATTAGAATTGAGAGTTGTTGATTTGGTTCTGGTGATGCTACTTTGCTTTACTTTATTTAAAATTTTCTCATTGATTGTTCTCTCTTCTCCTGAGCACTGAATTTCAACTCACTTGAAACTAAACCAGCTAGTCACACAGTATTCTTTTTTGACTCACAGTGTGGTTTGTACAAGAAATCTTGATGTTATTACACTATTCTAAAATACATATAACATGGACAAATCATGGATTTGGCAGCATTGCACAGAAATTCTGGAAGCATGATCTGTCTTAACTTGGAAGGAACAGAATAATAGCTAGAAACCTTTAAAGCAAAACCCTTTTTTTTTGGAATAATAGTGTGGTTTGTATAAGTAATCTTAATGTTATTACATTATGACAAAATAAGTAAAACATGGACAAATCATGGATTTGGCAGCATCGGTCAGAAATTCTGGCCGTCCAAACGTGGTAGGAACAGAATAATAGCTAGAAACCTTTGAAGCATAAACTTTTTCTTTTTTTTTTGACTAACTGTGGTTTGTACAAGTAATCTTGATGTTATTAAACTATTATAAAATAAGTATAACACGGACAAATCATTGATTTGGCAGCATTGCACAGAAATTCTGGAAGCATGCTCTGTCATAACTTGGAAGGAACTGAATAATAGCTAGAAAGCTTTGAAGCAAAAACTTGATTGTGATGTCTGAGTCTTAACTCATTTACTGCCATTGACGGTTAAAGACGTCAAAGATACAATTGGATTTTTTTCCTTTTTTTTTTACTTTGCTGGTAGTGAATGAGTTAATAGCGCTATAGATGAACTTTTAATTGATTTTTAGCTCTTAGGCACAAGAGATTGACGATGGGGTTTTATATTAACCCGAGGGAAAAATTGATAGAGATACGAAGGGCAGAATGTCAACACAAAGCTGGTAAGCATAATATGGTCTCAGGTGGGGAGTGCACTTGATGTGACCTTCTTCGCTAAAAACCACGTCATTAGTGGCCACTGTCACCTTCGGAGCAGAGAAACCCCGAGGAGATGGTCATCTTCGAGTTCGTCACTGATGGACAGGAGAAAGCCTGACTAAAATGAGTACTGACCTCTATGTAATGTCCTTCACAGAGAAAATTTACATGAGCGATAATTACATTTCACCCCAGCCGAATCTCTCAGTTGGGACCTTATTAATACATGGCCCCTTCACTCCACTGTTGTAATACATGCTAATTAAAAAGATAAATATTAAAGTTAAATTCAGTCTCACAGGCACCAATGTGAGATAAAGTAAAGACACTATTCTTCCGTACACTTCCAACAAAGAATATGGGTAGATAAGAGAGAACGATCGACCATAAATGTTCGAGCCGTTTGCAAATGCACGTGCCAGAATTGCTCAGGAATAGACGAAGCCAAATGTGTATCAGTCTGTCAATTCTCATGGATGAAATGCTTCCTTCGTTCAGCACCAGCTATGTTGCTGTGAACATGCCAGAAACAGCATGTTGAACAACTTGTTCCAGAAGTGCGAAAATAGGCTGTCACCATCTTAGTAGGGCCAAAAAATGAATTTAATTTGGGAGAACTGCCAAGCCAGGCGTGAACCATCTGTGGGTCCCCCCCCCCCCACACTTTCAAATCACAAAGGTGAAAAATGTTCTTTCAAGCATTTAGTAGGTTGGGATGTAAAACAAGACAAAAACCTATTTGTATAATTTCAGCATGATTTAGATCAGTGGTCCCCAACTAATGGGTTGAGACCCAAAAGTGGTTCATTGAACCGATTTTTTCAGAAGTGTACTGAGGTGTATTAAATTCCCAAATAGAAAATACAAAATAAAGATAAAGATGTCCTTTATTGGGTAAGTGTCAAGAAATGTTGCCCAGGTGCGTAACATTTCACAAGTAATACTTTAAAATAAAAAAATACAGTTCAGCTCAACCTTTGGTTAGCAGACGTCATGGCGGTTAGTCCTAAACATATTGCTAGCATTGTGTTCTGAATCCTATTACACTAAAAAAATATGTACTCCAGCTAATGAGTAGGTATTCCTCAAGAGCAAGAATTTGGCTGAGCCAGAAAATTATTGGAATGATTGCGTTGAGCAATGATGCCTCAAAAAAAGTAATTTAGTTACTTTACTGATTATTTGTTTTTAAAAAATAACGTAACTTTTATTACTCAGTGGTGAGCGGTCAAGGCCGTAAAGGCTTTTTCTGCTGGCCTAACATTATCAAGAAATTCTGATCATATTCTTCACATTGATGTCATATTATATCCAAGTGTTATATTTTTAAGTGAGAGTTTTTATCCAATCAGAATTCAGCGAGCTCGTGTTGCCAGGTAGATTTCAAAACACCAGTAGCACGCACTATTTGTCCGAGGACTTCCGATACACTCGTGCGGGCATCTGTTCTGTGACTCAAGGGGGCTTTTACTGTTGATAGACAGTTCCAATAACCAATCAGATCACAACTTAGTTACAGTGAACCTTTTCACTGGCGTTACGTTGAAGGTGATGAACGCGTTTTGTGACTGGTTACTCACTTGTGAGGGGCAAGCGCGATGCTGAATCAACACAACAGTGCGTGTGTGCGTGTGTTTTGGAACCTTGCAGGTTGGTGTTGTCGGCAGCTGGCTCCAATTTAGCCAATCACTGAAGCTCCTATTTAAGACACCCAGACACGCCAAGACATCGCTAGATTGTCTACTTGCTATATGAAGTTTGTAGCCTTCAAATCTCCCGACCTTTGAGCAACCTATAGTATACTAAAGTAAATTTACCTAACTTTTTCCTCCAACCTCAAATCACATTTCGACTCTGACACACATGCCCACACACCCGTATATATATATATATATATATATATATATATATATATATATATTTATTATTTTTTTTTTTTATTATATAATGTCAACCATTTGGACCACAGTTATTTAAAAAAAAACTTCCTATGGATTTCACAAATAATATCTAAAATAAAGGCCCGCTTCTTTACTTTATTATATGATATTTAACTATCCAAGTTGTAATGGCAAAACACAAACATTTCTAATGTACATTGTTTCTAAATAAAACGATTATTTGGGGCCCTCACAATCGAGTGTGACTGTGCGCTTCGTACAATGCTGCAATACATTGTTTTGATTTTGTATTTGTCTTCTTGAAGCGAGTGTGCACTCAACGTAATTATATTTACTTTAGCTGACAGAAACTCAAAACAGTGACTGTGAATTATTTCTTTCTGCTACCTATAGCAGGCGGTTAACTCGTACTGTCTGCTATAATAAATCGTGACACTTTTAAAAATGCATGTTGCTTTTTTTGTTTTTTGTTAAATTATGATATTAGATTTGTATTATATTATAAGAATTGTATTCATAAGAACATTACTTGGATGACTTGACTGGTACAGTAACACATTTGATTGTTATTTATTGGCGTAAGTCGATTGCGATTGAAATTGAAATTTGCAATAACTCGTTAATGCCATTTCCCTCACGATATTCTGATTTCAATTAAAATTATCTTACAAAAAAAATATTGTGAGAAACACTGGACACAATGACAGTTATGAATTTTGCAATAGGTCTGTAGGTTTATTTTTGTGGGTTCCCCGGCATTACAGAAATTGGTCCCACCACCTCTGTAGTTGCTTCAGAGAACATATTTCATTTTAACTAGTAAGCAACTCATTTGAAGTGGCTTTGCAAATTATAAATTAATTCACTGGGTTTAATTATGTTTTGTTTTCTCTCCCTAACAAGCATTATGTGGTCTATTCAAAAATTTTGCATAAGCATTATGAAACTCCCATTGTGTCACTTACCCTCTCCTGCATTGTAGGCCAAAATGGAGCGAGCTCTGTTCTGCTTGCCTTCTGTATTTTTTCCAGAGCAGGTGTGGGAGCACAGAGACCACTGGGTCCAAGTACTGAGGGCACAATCCTTTGGGCAAGGCACTTCACAGATCACCGGCATAGGCAGGATGGCGTCGCGGCAGAGTTGCCTCTCCGCATGTTCACCTGGAGGCAAAAAGACTCATGTTAAGCTTTTTAAGTTTTTTCCCACGATCCCAAATGGCGGGCGCGAAATTACGCGTTCACTCTAGCTGATGGCAGCAGGTGTGAAAGTTGTAGGGGAAGGCTCGGTGGAATTAAAAGAGAATTTTGAAGATGATGGTTTTACTATGCAACATTTATAAGAGCACCATGGGTGTTTCGTTTGTATCTGCCTTTCAGATGCAATATTCAAATTTGCCTCAGGTTTGAGGTTTCAATCACTTTGTGCAAAAGCTTTAGTAAATCAGTCCTTTTATGGTAAGAGACTGTATAAGAAGGTAAATCCTAAAGAGATAAACATTTGTAACACGAAATTCCAGGAAACAATGTGAGGTTTCTAACCAAATTTTTGTTATACAGGTGATTCTCAAACACCACATTTACACCTTCAAGTACATAAAGTACTTTAACAACATATTATTAGTTGTGTTTCTTTATACACGACAGCGTACAACGATTTTAATGTACCTGACAAACTATTTTGCCGTCATTTAGCCCCAATTCCACGCAGGGGGCAAACGTTGATGAAAGGTTAAAAATTGTGTGTTCATGTGAGGCTTTGTTTTACCTGACTAAGAAAAATTTACAAAAACCTTTGGGGAACATTTGCAACATTGAACAAACTGACAAAAAGACTCGCAAATGTTCACCGCCGAGTGGGATCGGGGCTTTAAGAGGGTCACTGAAATGTTTCGTGGTCATTTATTTCATTTTAAAAATGTCAGGTTAAATCGAAACTAGGCCTGCACTATATGCGGTTTGAACATCGCGATTGCGATGTGCCCATGCGCAGTAGTCACAACGTAGGACGTGCAATGTTTCTTTTTTTTTTTTAGAACACAAAAACTTTTGGTTTGTTTCTTAAAAGCAGCACGCTACACTATGCTCTACATTGTAGCGACGACACAGACCTTCTTGCTCACGCCCCCCTGCTAATTAGTCAACCCAAATTTTTCTAGTTTCAATATCACAATCTACATCGCAACCTCCCCAAAAATTGCAATGTCAGTTTTTTCCAATATCGTGCGGCCCTAATTGAAACCATAACAATATACACACAGTACAAAGATACTATACAAAGAAACCTAAATAACAAACTGCTCAGAAAGAGAGAATGAATGTTTTTCCACAAATGTCTTTTGAAATTTCACTTTCCTGCTTGTGGCTTGTGGCTGGAGCTTGAACCATCCGTCTGCGAGACAACCGCCTCACCAGAATTTTGTGAATTTGATCGAGTTGCACTCAGACTCAAACGAGAAATACAAAAACTTAGTCTAACCCGTCCCTATGCAGTTTTAGAGCGCGCCTTGTGCCAGACAAGAGTCCTAAGAGTGGTGGTGTCGAGTCGCAAATACAACCATTATTGCCCGAGATGGGCGCGCTTTCATTCAATTTCACCCCATTGCTGAAACACCATATCCATGAAAACCTCATTGTAAAGGCTAGCAAGAATGTCACATTGTGTTGTGAATGACACACACAGAGACCTCAGGGGAAATAGTGATCAATTTTCATCAGCAGGAGACAACAGGAAATCAATAAGGCGGCGGTGAAGGGAAACTCTGGGGGGGTGTTCTTGCTGATGACGCGTGACGATAGAGTAGCGCAAATCTGTAATTGAAGGTTTCCTTGTGATAGATAATATTTGTCATTCCACTAGCTGCATGACGTCTATGTAATTCAAGATGATTTTTCTATGTTGAGGAATCGCTCCAGTTGCCCAACAAATTATCTTAAGTCATTTTTTGTTCCATACAATATGCAAATACTTGAACTCATTCACTGCCATTAACGTGTATAGAAGTTAATGGAAATATTGTCGACAGATGTTTCCTTGCTGAATCTGTTTGTAAATTTGGATTTAGTGGATTTGCCATTCATTTATCCAAGATATTGCATGTGACTCGATTCATTCATTTCATTACATGATACGATGCACACAGTGGAGCTTGGACAAAATGTCTCCCCTCTTGCAATCTTCTTCGGATGTCCAGCAAAGATCAGATTATTTGGAGGTTTGAGTTATCAGATAGGTGTAATTGGTTCTTTTACTGCTCCCCGGTTTAAAGGCCATCTGGCATCGCTTATTAGATTTCAGATGACTTTCAACACTGCGTGAGTGGCTTCTTTTTCTCCCCTTATCTTTAAGTCTGTAATCTCTTGAAAGAGAAATATTTGTGAAAAGAGAAAATATGACACAATCAACTTTAACGACAACAGCTACCTTTTTAGCATTTTAAAGCCGTCGTGAGGCACTACGGGTTGCAAAATGAGCCAGGTAATTTATTTTATTTGATGTATATATGTCCACTCATACAGCAGGTGCAGCAAATCCAGCTGGTGAGTTTGAAGGGTCACCAGTATGGGCTGATATTTGTGCCACTAGAAACTGAATGTGAATATCATCGATTTGAATGTAAATTGCTTAACTTGAATATTTGAACTGAAAAATGAATATTTGAATTGAAAAATTAATTATTGAATTGAAAAATTAATTATTGAATTACGTAAATTGCATAATTGTTTAATTTGATTCAGAATTTTTCCGTCTACGATTTATGTAATTCAATAATTCAGTTTTCAATTCAAATATTCAAGTTAAGCAATTCACATTCAAATCAATATTCTGGTTCAGTTTCTAGTGGCACAAATATCAGGCCACAGGGGTGCCTCCAGGATGAGCAATGGATTCCAGATACATAGATCTCCTTGTCGGCCAATGTGGCACAAATATCAGCCCATAAGACACCACCTTCGTTTTTAAGGCCATCAAGTTTTTCATTCGTATTGCCAGCCGCCATTGCACGGGATATAACATATCAAATATATATCAAATATAAGCTACGCCAGAGAAATTTGGGGTGAACAAATCAGCAACCAGCCTTGCAAGTGTCCGACGCTTGGCAGTAACACATGGTTGTGGATTTTGTATTTATTTTATTTTTTGAAAGTATACAGGGACAGTGCATATTAATCAAACAGTTTCCCGTAAATATGCCAGATTATAGCCAATGGCTAATTTGCATCCGTTGTCCCTGTAGCAGGTTGATGTTAGACTATACAATAGAAAACATAACATAACTTTAAAATACAGGGGTTTCCTACTCAATGGTAATCATATAAAGAAATGTGATTACAGACTTGATTCTCAAGAAGCCAGGTTTTTAGGTGTTTAGAGTGAGAGTGGGTATGTCTCGTACGGCATTTGGTATTGTGTTCCAGGTGTGAGATGCTCTGTATGAGAACACTGACTGGCCAAAGGTACTTTTTCTGAATGGAACTATACAGTCACCTCTCGACCCTGACCTGTTCATATTCTTCTGCACATATTTATTTAGTGGAGGTGGCGCCAAACCATGGAGAATTTTATACACAAGAATACAATCAGAATATTTTTGTATATTTTCCCAGTTTAGGAGTTCATATTTCTTCAGAATTTGACAGTGGTGGTATGTGTTCGGCTTTTTATCCACGATTTTCAAGGACTGTTTGTATGCAATTTCAACAGGCTTTAGTGTGGATTTACATGCCATTGCCCAACTAGTTAGGCAATAAGTCATATGTGACATTATCATGGCATTTAAAAATAGTTTTGATGAATCGAGAGTTAAATTATTCCTAATATATCTAAAGTTAGAGAGATTAAGTTTCATGTGATTCATTAATCTTTCTATTTGTTGCCTAAACTGTAACTGCGAGTCCAACATGATTCCTAGATATTTAAACTCTTGTACAACCTCAATTCTCGTTCCTTGCACATATACGTTAGGATTTGTATCAGCACACCTCCTAATTGAAAAGAACATACAGACAGTCTTTGATAATTTAAGATGTAAGTGAGAACGTTCTAGCCAATTTGACACATCAGACATGGCTGCTGATAGATATTGTGCAGCTTGATATTTTGTTTTTGCATGTACATAAATGACTGCATCGTCAGCGTACATCTGACAAGTAACATAAGATGGACAATGTTGTGGAAGGTCGTTTATGAACAAGCTAAACAGCAGCGGTCCCAAAACCGACCCTTGCGGTACACCAGATGAATTCTCTATTGTTGCAGATGTAATATTGTGTATTTTAACACACTGTTTTCTGTTTTTAAGGTATGATTCAATCCATTTCATCAAGTCGAAGGAGAAATTAAAGTATGACAGTTTAGTCATTCAAATGCTATGATTTACTGTGTCAAATGCTTTGCGCAAGTCAAGAAACACTGCTCCTATTACACCACCTGTATCTAATTTTGATTGAAAGTTTTCCAATAGATAGCAGATGGCCGTCTCCGTAGAGTGATTTTTTTCTGAAGCCAAACTGCATTTCATGTAGGGAATATGGACTGTTATTCAAATACCTAATGAGTTGTTCAGCCACTAATTTTTCGGCTATTTTGGAGACTACGGGGAGAATACTTATCGGCCTATAGTTACTTATCATTGTAGGGTCTCCAGATTTCAAAACAGGAGTAATGATTGCAGATTTCCAAGAAACAGGGAAGATACCTGTCTTTAGCGATTGATTAATGATACTAGCAATTGGGGCAATAAGAGGTTGTTTAAGACTTTTTAATGACACAGTATCCATATGAAAACTATCTTTGGCTCTGGAATTCTTTAGACCACATATGATTCCGTCAAATTCCAGATGCGTAACTTTGTTCAAATTAAAAGCTCCAACATGGGTGTTTGCAGTCCTATTTTTTGTGTCAGGTGAGAATATTTTTGAGTCAGACTGTTTACAGAATCTATGAAGAATGTGTTAAGGGCTGTTGCAATCTCATTGGAATCTTGAGTCGTATTTCCATTGAGCTGGAGTTTCTTAATATGTCTATTTGCAGCATTCTGTCCTGTTAGTTTCTTTATGTTTGTCCATATTTCCTTGGCATTGCCTCTTGCATTTCTTATTGCGTCAATGAAGAACTTTGCCTTTGCATTCCTAAGAGCTTTAGTGACTTTATTTCTTAGGGAAGTGAATATTTGTCGATCATGTGTCGTTTTTGTCTTTTGGAATATTTTAAGTGCGTGATCCCGCTGTTTTATCAGAGACCAAATTCCACTGTTTAGCCAAGGAAGATTTCTTTTTCTTGGTTTCAATTTCACCTTTCTCAAGAAACTGTTCATAGTTTGCTGCACTACTGTCATGAATATATTACAGTTATTGTCAATGTGTTCATGATTTAGATCAGGGGTCCTCAATCCTGTTCCTCGAGGACCGGTATCCTGCAGGTTTTCCAATTCTCCCAGCTGCAACACAGCTGATTCAAATGATCGATCGGACCAACTTATTTGATTCAAGGCATTTTCAAAATTGTTCATTTCATTCTTAGGTATCCTTAATTGTGCTGTATTTTGACAGTTGGAGTAATTAAACCTATTTTTGGACAGTTATCTTGAGAAGAGTATTATATTATGATCAGATAGACCTGTTATCATATTATATATTTTTTGTATTCTTTCACTTTTGTGACTAAAAACCAGACCTATGCATGTTTCTGTTGATGTACTTATTCTAGTAGGCTCTTTAACAACTTGTAAGAGGTCGAGGCTGTCTGTCAATGACTTCAGTTGTTTTCGATTTACTCTATCATTCCAGTTTACATTAAAATCCCCGAGTAAAATGATTTCTTTTTTAAGCTCGAGTTCTTTGCGGCTGGCAATACTCATGACGTAGTTTTGGACCTTCGAAATGAAGGGAGGAGATCTATTTATCTGGAATCCATTGCTCATCCTAGAGGCACCCCTGTGGCCTGATATTTGTGCCACTAGAAACTGAATCTGAATATCGATTTGAATGTCAATTGCTTGACTTGAATATTTGAATTGAAAACTGAATGATTGAATTACATAAATTGTAGATGGAAAAAACAGATTCAAATTAAACAATTATGCAATTTATGTGATTCAATAATTTCTTTTTCAATTCAAACATCCAGTTTTCAATTCAAATATTCAAGTTCAGCAATTCACATTCAAATCGATGATATCCGATTCAGTTTCTAGTGGCACAAATATCAGCCCATACACCAAGCTGCTGACTGTATGTTAAGAACAACTGAAAAGCGCTGTTGCAAGCATTCCTGAGTACAGCATGTCGGTACTTACTTTGTGCCACTAAATTACAACTTGCAGTCCGATGCAATGTTTGCCATTGCCCACGTGGGTATACATGATGATATTCAATGCAGTATATTCACATAATGATCAAGGCAATAAAGAGCGCTGATAATTAATGGTGTAGAGAACAAGTCGATGTGGGATATAGAATATGGTAATCACACTCGTGCGTGTGAATGAGATCCTCTTTTTTTAAGCGTTCGCTCTCTCTCTTTCTCACTCTCTCTCTCCCAAGAGCCCTCAAAATAGCCTGTGGTGTTATGGCTCCGGAATCTATTCATAATTTTCGCATCATATGCTCGGTCCCTCTTGCCTCAATTATCTGTCCCTTTCTCACCATTTTAGTGCTTTTGAATATTTGTTGCAGACAACACATACTGTACAATAGGGTTGCACAATATATCGGAAAAATATCGACATTGCAATTTCTGTCCATGAATGAAGACATGAATTAAATTTCTTCTGGAATTTTATGATTTGATCTGAATTTGACCAGTCAGACAAAATAATCTTAAATGTGCATGGCCATCCAATAGTTGAACATTACAGAGGGTAATTACGATGAATGAGTTAAGACTACATTGAGCTTGCTTATTTTGCCGCGTGAAAAATATGTACTTCTGTCATTAGATAATAAATGTTATTTACTTCGGTACTTGTTAAATTTTGCAATAATGTCACTGTTTTCAACACCCATAACACAACTATGATTTATATTTTCTGTTAGGATTACAAGTTTTTTGAGTTGCCAATCACTAACACTTAAAGGAGTCAACGGAGAGAGAAATTTTAAGTTATTTGTGAGAGTTACCAAATCTTTTAATGTGTGTTACTTTGAATGAGATAAATTCGTTTAAATGATATGAGTGTTTGGAATGATGTCAATTTGTACGACTTGAGTGCCAAAACATCCCAAATCAACCGTCAGGTTCTTTGCGGATTTACAAGTGATCAATGATGGTAAAACAATCATATGTGAGAATTTTGATCAATTTCAACAAACCATCACTGTTGACACACTGAACTTGAGGATTTCGTGTTCCTGGTCCACATTCCCTCTCATTATCAGGGATGCACTCTTCCAGCTTCACCACAAGCCAGTCGTAACATTTTGGGTCTTCGCATGGTATTGCTTCCACCAAGTGTGGGCAATTTCCTGTCCCACCTGTCGGATCATTGATGATCTTCCGCTTCCTCATTTTGAACCCTGTTTAAAAAAACAACAGAAACGTGAATGAAATAAATGCAAACACTGATAGTTGATGAGTTTTCACTATCCATGCATTCGTCATTTCCCGTGTTCAAGGGCATGAGATTCCGTGATCCAGGTCCTGGGAAGAGTGAGGTGTTAATTCCAACCTTGCCAAGGTCACTCACCCTCTAATCCACACTTCTGCTCAGACCCGATAACACAGCGGCGCTCGGGACTGCCTGCAGGGCTCAGGAAGAGGTGCCAGAATCTCCCTTTTGATATATATTTTATTGTCTTTGGGCTCCCCTTAAAAACCTTTATTTAACCAGACACTTTAGCTTTACTGTCATGCGTCTCGACCCACCGATGGAGGATTTATCTCAAAAGTGGAGAGATGAGAGCATGCATCATAAAATATGAGGCTTCACTCCCGTATGATCTGATGGGTGTATTATGAGTTGGCTGCTGTCAGAGCAGAAGGCTTCATTTTGATGGAAGACACATGAAGCATCATTGAAAGAATCTTGTGTTGGGAAGTGGTGACTCATTTTCCGTCTCAAATATCCATGCTGTGTTATTGTCACCATGTGGTTAATCCATTTTAAATTGTTGTGGATAAAGATGAGCGACTCCATCAGAGCTCCAAGGTGACCACCAAGGAGTAAAAGTATAATGAGGATTTGAAGCTACAATGCCGCTTATAAGAGTTAAAAACTAGTTTTACAGAAATGTATGTGTAAGAGCCATTTTTTATGTTAACGTATGTTTGCTTTAAACCTCCCACCACTTGGGGGCAGTGTGGTGTCCATTGGCCACAGGGCTATTTAATCAATGGGCTAACAAGACCCAGGGGGTTACTATTGGGGAGGCAAAAAAGTTTTAGATCGTGACCGTGACAAGGTGGGAAGAATGGTGTGAGCTGACTTGACGGACAATTGGACGACTTTACTTTGGAAAAAGCAGAACGGACACGCGTCGAAACAACCCAGGCCAGTAGCAACCATAGTGACCCGTTTGATAGGCAAAGGGGTCACTACAGTATGAATTGACCTTTTAAGCAGATCTTTATATTGCTGCGTGGAATTTCTGATGTCCAGTTCTTTTACATGTATATTTAAGAAATTTCAAGATATTTCAATCTGAAGTGAATTGACTCAAGCATCTTGATCATTATAATCTACCACAGATGCAATAAACTACCCGGACCTTTCTTTGCCGTTTGATCCTGGCAATTTTCGTAGGTGCAGGGTCCCCAGGCACTCCAGGATGACACCTCACACTCAACCGGACAGTTTATGTGGCAGAGCTGGGTGGTGTTGGGGGGAATCCCGACACACAGATCACTGCTCACTGGCCGGAGTGCTAGATGGAACACACACAAAAATATGCCAACACGTCAAATCAGGGAAAATACAAAACTGATATTTTTACTTTAATTTCCAGTTTTTTAAAATACATATCATTCAACGAGACAAACCACACGCCCCATAATCTTTAGAAGCAACATTACACCTCCACTTCCCAAATGCACAAAAGCCTGTATTCCAATGGTGATTCAATGAAGATTCATTATTTTCTTTAATTATCATCAATTTAATGTTGATGGGTTTCTCAGGGGTTCAGAACAACGGTAGGTGACTCTCTGCAAGGTCATCAGGCTGATGAATCATTCTCGCTGTGTCACAACAGGACTTGGACTCATTCAGATGCAAATGGACTCTTCTTGGCTCTAAAAGCATCTTTTCATGGTGTCACTTAAAAGTGTGCACACCTGACATTGCCCTTCATTATCCATGTAACAAGAACAAGTATTAGGTCAGTGTGACATATTGATACATTCTGGAGCGTCTAGAACAGACATGCGCAAACTACGGCTTGGGGGCCGCATGTGGCCCGTTAAATGTTTTAATCAGGCCCGCCGAACTTGAAAACATTTATGAAATAAACCTTGTTCATGTTTTATTTTCCCTGCAATTCTGATGTGTGGCCACTAGGAGGCGCACTCTAAGACAGATATTTTGTCGTAATGCGTTTGTTCATTTTCATTTAGGATCAAAGATTATATTTTCTCTATATACAATACGTATTTCTTTTCTCCGATGAAGTGAGGTTAACAAAACACTCCATGCATGTGCTGCTGGTCCGGCCCCTCTGTTACATTTTAGAAACCATTGTGGCCCACGAATCAAAAAGTTTGCCCACCCCTCTTCTAGAAGATGAAAAAGTAAAAACAGAATAGGATGATGAGTCAATGTGCCTGTATATTTGTGTAAAATGTCATGATCTCTTTTTTTGTATTATATTTATTTATTTATGTGTATAAATGCTTTATTTATAGTTTGTTTTAGTTTTGATTCCAACACATTCAGGTATTTCAGGTTTGAATTAACTGCATTTTTTTTTAAATGAGGCTTTTTTTGTACAGATGCTTGGTGTGCGGGAGGCATACATATTCGTATTTCCACGAGTTGGTAGACTAAAAATTGATGGACAATAGTAGATTCCATTAGCGTTTCCTTGCATTTTTGTTCCAATTAGCTTTTTGATGCTTTTGGAGGCAGATTTATTTTCCCCAATTGCTTCCTCATGATCACTCTTTCTTTTTTCTTTTCCAACACAATTACACTAGGTCAGTTTGTAGCACGATAAGAATAGCAAAATATATTTATTTAAATATTTGTATAATTGCAAACGTGCACATTTTCCTATTACTATACTCGTCGTACTCTTTAAGGAGCTGCCATCAGCTCCAAACCCACAGTGAGAATGTTAACCAAATCTCGGTGAGGTGTAGTGCGCCACACTGATATGAACCCAACTGCTTCATTTGGTGAAAATGTGGCTTTCCGCAAATATATTTACAGCTACCATAGTGGCAACACATTTTTTTCCTGAGGGTAAAGAAGACAGCTATTTTCGAAAAGCGCTGGTAAAAGGACAACATGTTTACACTGGATGACACAGTTTATATGGTAACCAATGCCCTCTGAGTAATTAGTAACATAGGTGGAAGGCTTACAAAGATGTCTGTGTAGATCCATATCAAGGAAAATGCCAGTGGGTCCCTGACTAATGGATCCATGCTGAACTCATTCACTACCAGCCAAGTAAAAATAATGTATCTTTTACGTATTTATCCGTCAATGGTAGTCAATGAGTTAACAATATCCATTTTACTGAATTTCACTGACACAATTAAGGTGCAAGGAAAACAAGACGATCCACTCTATCATGTGTAATTTAATGCAGAGGAAAATCTGCATATAATCGACACCCATTGAAATGCATTGGATGAAAGTAAATAACAAGTAAAAAAAAATTTAGACCAGGAAATTCTTCAAAAAAAAAACAGTCAAATGCTTTATTTCTCACTTATTCGTGCATGTTTCACTAGCGTTTGGAGGACAACAGTTCTTTTGTTCTCCTCCTCCTCGTTCTGTCAAACAGCTCCACACAACAACAAAGGTTGATGAATGGAAACATGTTAACCTTGACCAGGTAACACTTTGCTAGTCTACCAGATGGTCTTGGTGTCATCGTGTTCTACTTCCAGATGCCAGATTAGAATCCTCAGAGATTGGTGACCGAAAGAGACATCAACTTCCGTTCTATGTTAGGCTTCATGGCATCACAGCGGTACAACCTCCCACAGTGGCAATGTTGTTTCTTTGAAAAGGAGGTGTGTTGAACTGTTGAAATAACACCTACATTCACCCTTGAGTGTTATGGTTTATTAATTATTAAAAGAGACACGGAATGACATAAAACATTGAAAGGTACATCTAGTATGATGATTATTAATTTGTGTCATTTATAAAGATCTTGCACTGATGGGTGATTCTCAACAAGCACAGGGTGACCTTTAACCTCTAAATCCTGGATTTATTTTTCAACACTTAAGAATTTGGAAACTGAAGATACTAGTTGAAATTTTTCTAAGGTAAAATTTGTTTCTATTCTTGTTTGATATACACCTTGAGTTGCTCAATAATATGGGATCTCCGTTGTCAAATTTTGACAGCGGGTCTGGACAGCTGGCAGGTACTCACACTCTTTTCCTACAAAGCCAAACTGTTGTAACAAATGCGGAATGTGGTTTAGCAATGTCTTCATGAAATCACTAATCCCTGAAAAAGACATGGCTTGGATGGCAGAATATGTTGCTGCAAAGCCTGTGTGTACCTTTCAGCAGTAATAGTTGCGTCACAGATGTGCAAGGTAACCATGTCATGGGCACTGACACACCTTCACACCATCACAGATGGTACTAATAACAATCTGGATTGTCCTTTTTTTCTTTGGCCCGGCAGCCCCAAGATTTCTCCAAAGTATTTGAAATATGGACTCGTCAGACCATAGGAAAATTTGCGTCAATCCATTCCAGGGAAGCATTTATGGATGTTGTAGATCTATGACTATAATTTTCACTTGTAGATTTATGGATTAAGTGTCTCAGAATCTTTTGATGATTTTATGAACTGGAGATGATTAAATCCCTGAATTCATGGTAATTGTACGGTTGATATGTATGGTTGTAATCTAGTAAACTGGATCCAATCACATAAAAAATACTAAATCACTCAACAATGTCAAATGGTCATCAGACTCACAGAATCCATTTATCCAGCAAATTTGACATTTTCTAGATTTTGTGCTTTTTTTTTCTCTCAACTTTTGCACATTGATAATATTTCAAGTGACATTTTACAATACTACACACGGAAAGACATTCCATACCATTTATTATGTACACACTTGAGCAGGTTGGCTTTGCAGGCGGAGCTGACGGAACATTCCATTTCATCCTGGCAGTATTTATAGCGGCAGATGATAGAAAGTGTGAAACTCAATGCTGTCAACTGAACTGTCAATGTGAAATGTGACACTGAAGGATAGAAGTGGGTGGCTGGTAGGAAGCAGATGATATGAATAATTTTCAGTCTTAGACGCCAGTTCAGCTTCCCTGGCCAGATGGACTGAGACTTATTGTGTCAATGGATAAGCAAAGGAATTCTACCAAGCCACTTCCAGCCTCCGCACAAGCAGCCATGCCACATCTTTAGGTGAAAGCTCATTTTTCAGCCGCCGTCGACTCTGCATGTTTTTTTTTTGCATGCATATTTGCATATATTAAAATGACAAAGTCTCAGATTTAATATGAGGGGAAAGCCACTTTAATTCTCATCTCTGGGGCCACACATGGATGGGAAAGCAGGGGGAGGCGACTTAACAGATGTTATGGCTCAGATATGCATGCGTGTGTGCGTCTGTGTGTAACCCGCAGCAGTGAACAGATGATGTAAAAGCTCATGAACAACTATTTTGACCAGCAGACAGCATTCACAGATGTTAGTGCATCATCTTGTTTGAAAACATGTGCTGATGAAAGCGCTTTTAACTCCTACCGCTTGCATCCTGTCGCCAAACAAATGCTCAGCTTCCCTCATGTTTATTTATGCTACCATTGGCCACGACAGAAGTAAAGTTTAGATTTCTAGGCAATATTTTGGTAAAAATATTATCATTTTATGCATGTGGCAAAATTAACTTTAAGTTATTTATGTTAGTATTTCCGATACTGTTCTCGTAATGCATGACGATGCGCATATAAGGTTGCATCAGATTGTTCAAAGTCAGGTAAAGGCATACAATTCCATAAGTACAGAATGAAGCAATTATTTATTATTATAGCAATTATATATTTTCAATGTACTGTGCAGCAGCCCATATATATATATATATATATATATATATAAACCCATATTAATACATTCATATTCACAATTATTTATTACTTGTACATTTTTCTTTGACTTTTATTTGGCTGTGAACTTAATGTGTTCTTTGTAATGCCACCAGAGAAGGGTACAGGTGGTAACAAAGAGGAAAAGATAATGACAACCATATAACTGAAAATGTAAGACAACCCAGAATGTTTCTCTTTCCCTAACTCCTTTTTCTAATATGGCTAGTGACAAAAAAAAACTCAACAGGATTAGTAAAAGAACAATGGAATATAAATGAGAACGTGAGCTGTGTTTAGGCTATGGAAAGTGATGACATTACAAAGCACATGCAGTAATCTCCTTCTGCATGTTCTTGACCTTTTAAAGTTCTGCTGGATACAATTCCATGAACACGTTCCCAAATATTATACAAATGCTTCTATGAAAGGAGTAAAGCAAGTACAGTTGTAAAGGAGTGATATTTTTTTCAGTTTCTCTTGTTATAAGGGGAAGTTATACTTTTGGTGATGCAAAGTGTTAGCAGAATTTGTATATTGTACCCCAATACGATGACTGGTTGATTGAAAAGAACCACATTAATACCTATACTGTGAAATTAACTCCCCACTCTATATGACAGCCTCAATAAAAACTGAAAATTATCTTTTTTTTTTCAACACAAATTATTAGTTAAAGCCCCTTGGTGGAACAAGCCAGCATATGATTTGAAGTAGTGCGAACTCAAGGAAAAATGTATGCGCAATGCACCTGTCCAAGCATTTCAGGAAACACACCGGTCAAGTGCCATCGTATATGTTGCCTGTAGATTACCTTCTTTGCTCTTGAGAGAACCGAGATTGGATGGCGCATCTTCACCGGCCAGGACACAGTAAGCCTCCCGAGACTGAATCCCCCCACCACACAAGCCAGTCTGGTTTCCTCTTCGACGGTCCTGTTGGCTCAGCAACATGTCCACCCTGCATTCTGTCCACTCAGTGGTCTTCCAGTTGTAACTGTGGAAAGACGAGACGAGTAAACTCGGATGGCTCTAAGCTATTGAGGCTTCTTTGCTATTGAATGTGATTTATGTTTACATAAAGTCTTAGGAGTTTAATTCAGTGTCTTGATGTCAACAAAGATAAAAGACTTCATTTTGTTAAACTGAAACGAGGTTGTTGCTGTGGCTATTCATTGAAGCAGTTGTGTCTGTTTAATCGATTGATAGAAGTTTGAAGCAACAGAAATGCATGGCTAGTCCAAGCCTCAGGTCAGAAATTGTTAAACCCTGCTCCCATTTCGGCTGATAATGGAATTCATTTGAGCTCGCCAATAAAAGGGTCCATATTTATGAATGGGCCCCCCCCCCACCCTCCCTCTCACAAATGCTGTCTTACAAAAGCCCTCGGGGAAAGCATTGTGCTTTGGAGCTTTTAAATTGCAGAGATGGGGGGGGGGGGAAACACACACCATAGAGGTCAGAGCACATACCTCCCACTTCCTTGTCTATCAAAAATGCAATTCTGTGAGAATTATCCATTTTTGTTCAGACAAACACTGTCATGTCATTCTTTTCCGAACCACATATTTAACTGCTTCAGTGTGTTCAGTGATAAGATTATTAGCGAGATACAGTAATGCTTCATCTTCAAATATATATTTAAGCCAAATAGTATTCATACCTCAAGTATTTTTTGAATAAGTACATTGATGGAGATATGAAGATATTTTATCCATTCTGTGAAAGGAATTACACTTTGGATTTTATAATTGTATTTTCTTTTTAAACGATTTATGTGCATGACAGAAAAAAAAGTACTTGTCGAAAACGATCTGTTAGAGATTGTTTTTGTTTTTTTTCATTTGATAAATTCTTACTGGACCACTTTGAGTGTGGTTTGCCATTGAAATGTCTTTGGAATTCCAATATGGCTTTTTGTGAGAATAGTAATAAACAAGGCAAAAAAAAAAATCTAAATAAATAAATTAAAAAATAACTAATGCTGGAAAAGAAATTGACTAGAGTAGCACTCAATAAAACAAAGGCTTTGGGCAAAGGCTGAATGAATGAAATGACACATGACAGTAAAAGTAACAGCAGAGGTAGAAAAAAAAGCCACCATTTGATTTGTTTTAACCACATTGAACTCATTCACTGCCACTCTTTGACGGCGAAAGACGTCAAAGATACTTTTTTTTTTTTACTGAATGAGTTAACCAGAATATCCAAGTGTCCAAGACAGAACCATCAACAGAAATGGAAAAAAAAGAGTGAAGTGCTGTTTTTGTTTATTTTTCCGTCCTCCTCCTTGCAATGTGTTCAAATCTGGCAACTTACACGATACAGGGTGGCACAGTCTCTCCCTGAGGACTGCATGGTTGGTTCTCCTCCAGTTCAGGACACTCAGCCCCTCCTCCGATTGGGAACTGACTCACTTTTCGTGTGCGGCTCTGCTCACCCTTGGGCCCATTGGGGTCGTAGCACTCCTTGGAGCAAGACGACCATTCAGACCAGTCGATCACATCGCAGTCTTTAGTTATGACACAAGCTTGGTAGGTCACTGGTAGCGACTCATGAGAGCACAGGCTGCAAATGACACAAGCAAAGCAGTATCATAAGTCTTAGGTTCTTTGGAACGTTCACAGAAACCTGAATGTTGCATAATAGGTGCTCAATCGAATCTCACTCGACATATCCAATTTAGTGAGGAAGGGCAAAAATGCTGATGAAACATGAGGCGTCCTCGGTTAATAGTAGAAATCGATTCTATTTTAAAATGTCAAAATTATTCAGAACATCCTAATGGTGTTTTCTCCATTAAGATGTTTCTCCATTCCCCTTTCTCATTCGCTTCCTGGTAAATTGTCTCATCATATGCGTAAACAGAGCTGTGGAGTTTACTCATCTGTCACTTTCAGAGAGAAGACACCGAAGCGGGACAAATCCCAATGATGCGTTCACACAGCAATGGCGGATTTCCCAATTAAAAAAATTTTGCATAGCGCCGTCAATATAACAGTCACTGATTCTTGAGATTCAAGATGGCAAATTCCTGAATCAACTGATGGTGGATGTTTCCAGACATGGCAACTTTTGTTTTGTATCAGGCTTCTGCAAACAGAACCACCAGCACGGTATTTTCTACTGCACATAATACCTATTTAATCGAATAAATACACTATCCTCCAATCACAGCTTCCTGGATTTGTTTTTGCCCCGACAGTCCTCTGAATATTTCTGTAGCTGTTTATGCAAATCATGTGCTCTTTTAGGTGGTTTATTTCATTTTATAATTATCCTGCATGGGTTCATTCTCTTAACTCTGTAACTGTGTTGTATTAGCCCGAAGAGATTACTCCACTAGTGAAAGAAATGACTAACACAGAGTATTAGCAAGAACTACAATAGTAATGAAATAAAAAGGTCAAATTACAATTGTCATGATTACAATTATCACACTTATTGGTATTATTGCAAACGTTTTATAATATGTAATATAAACATAAAATCTACAAAACACATTTTGATATTGTTTTCCATAAATGAGAAGCGAAACGATTCAGGGACGGGACGGTTCAATTTGAAAGTGAACTGATTAAATTCGTTCAGCTCAGTGTCATCACAATTCGATTCCGTACGGTGTGGCTCAGTTCGAGAGGGTGACGATTTTGTTGACATTTCACATACATTAGAATGAACTTGTCAGTGCTTCGAATGGGCAATTTTGTTCTAAGATATAGCTCTCCAATAAAAGACGAGTCGATACGCATTGTGATAAATTTTCAAGTAGAACGATTGAGTTCAGTTCAATTTGATGTACTCACATCTTTAAAATATACATATTTTTTTTTTAAAAAAACACTTTGAGGTTCAAACAGTGTTTTGTTCCACACCTTACAAACTCACATTCATTGGATTTAATAGTGCTTTATTTCACAATGATCGAAAGAAGCACCTTTTCATCTCTCCTTGACCCGACATTTTCCACAATGTTTAAAGTTTACCTCTGAAGGTTAGGATGAAAGATATACAGTAATCCCTCGTTTTTTTTTTTTTTTATGGGGACTGGAATCCCGCAAAGTCGAGGTTTTGTCATGGTCCGTTTCCGTCATGTCTTGTTTTTGTTTGCGTTAGCTCAGCTGGTGTGGGGGCGTTTCCTTCCGGCGCTTGTCCTGTCGTGTCGTGTCGTTTTGGCTGGAGAGACGCGCCCACCAGCCACACACCTGTTGCTCTTTGACTCCTTGATTGCCTTCGTGCTGGAGAGACGCGCCCACCAGCCACGCACCTGTTACTTGTTGACTCCTTGACTACGTTGCTACTTAAACACCCCGCACTGACTGCTCGGCATCGGTGCATTGCCCTTTGTTGATTGTCACTGTTGCTCTTTGTTCCTCGTTCACGCCCATTGCTCATTGTCACTGTCTCTTAGTGATGGGTAGATGAGGCATCCTGTATCGTTTCGACACAGTGACACAATGTATTGACACTGTGTTGACACTGTGTTGCTGAATACTGACACCTGGTGGACTTGCAGGAAACATTTGACAAGGTCATCTGACACTGATCTGTCAAACTAATTTTATCCAATTCCATTGATTAGCGACGTGATGTGTTTTTATATATCCTATTTCGTATTACTTTCCATCGCACTAATTATTCTCTTATTTATCTAATTTATATATTTAACTGAATTATTGTTGTATTGCACTGGAGAGGGTGTCAGGACCGCTTTCCAGCCTCGGAAGGTGGATCCTTAATCGCAGACTCAGGAGGAATTGATTGACAGGATGTTTATTGGGAAGCCGTCAAGCAATACACAATAATCACTATGAAGCAGTATCTATAAATTTAGTAACCGCAAGGGTTCTATGAGTACAGCCGCCGGAGAGGCGAAACACAAAACGCTGGGAGACCGAGTCACTCCAGGAAAAAATAAGGAATCAACAGAAAACGCTTGCAACGCAAGAAACCGAAAAACAATGCTTACCACGAAAGGGTGAAGACAAAATCCAATTGAGAACGGTAAACTTAAAGCGAGCCGAAAAGTAGCTGGTGAAATTCAAAAACATGAAAACGCAAACAACAGAACAAGAGCAAATCGCGAGCAGAACAATCTGTGAACGAGAGCATGAGCAATAGCATGAGCAACGTGGAACAATAGTCCGACGCGGGTATGTCCGCGTCGGCTGCTTAAGTAGTCCATGTTGTAGTACGGTAATTTGTCAATGGGTGGTGCTGTTGCTTAATGCTGTGACTTTGTGTATCGCGAAGAAGACTCTGTTTACTTCCGGTTTCTCTGCGCTGCTGTTATGTTGCTGGCTGTTGCGCACTTCAATAAAGAACGGCTCACGCCACAAATTCAACAGGTTATGGGCCCAGAACGGCGCTAAAAAGGCTGCTTACTCGAATTATTTGTAAGAGATAAACAGTACCGTGGGATTTCACGATGGATGAGAAGCTGTTTATTGACAAGCTGAGCGGACCGGAGAATTGGGCAACGTGGAAGTTTCAGATGGAGCACTTGCTAAAGGCTAAAGGACTGTGGGGCATGCTAGCCGCCGATGCTAACGCCCACGAACAGGCTGAATTCACTAAACGGAGTGAGAAGGCGTTCTCCATGATAGTACTGAATGTGAGTACAACCCAGTTGTATTTGATAACAAGTTGTCAGAATCCCAAAGAGGCGTGGACTACGCTGAAAGGCCATTTTGAGAGAGATACCTTGGCAAATAAACTGTTTTTGAAGAAAACATATTTCCGATGTGAAATGAAGGAAGGAGAACGTTTGACTCAGCATTTAAAACAAATGAAGGAGCTTACTGATCAGCTATCAGCAATAGGAGCTGTAATTGAAGAGGAAGACCAAATTGTAACACTTTTGGGAAGCTTGCCACCAAGTTATGCCACAATTGTCACTGCACTAGAAACAAAGATTGACAATCTGACACTGCAGTTTGTTCAGCAAGCATTGATAAATGAGGAGCAAAAACGAGTTAATGCTAGTGCTGTAACAGGTGGTGCATCAGCCATGTCCACACAATTTCAAGCAACTGTGCAGGATAGCTCGAATGCAGTGGGAGCAGAAGGACGGAGCAAGTGGAGGTGTTACAAATGTGGGAAAGAAGGTCACATCAAGCGTGATTGTCCAAGCTGGAAACGCAAAGATAAGCAGAAAACTCACAAGGCTAAAAGCATGATGTGTGAAGATGAAGAAGATGCAACAGAAGGTGCTTTTGTCACAAAAGAAGTACATTCAACTGACAAATCGCAACAAGGTGAATGGTTGATTGATTCAGGAGCATCAAAGCACATGACATGTCATAAAGATATACTTCAAGAATACCACCAGTTCTTAAAGGCACAGACTGTAAAACTAGGTGACGGCAGGGTGGTTGATGCCCTTGGAATAGGAAATGTCTGTTTGGAAATGACCTTCAAACAAAGGAATTCAAAACGGATTACAATGTATGATGTTCTGTATGTTCCTAAGCTATCTGGAAATCTTTTCTCAGTGGGAGCTGCTACCAAAAAGGGAAATACAGTACAGTTCAGGAAATTTCACTGCTACATTCGTGGAAAAAATGGAATCCTCCATGGAATAGGAACTCAAAGAGCTGATGGACTTTATCAGCTGGATGTTGAAGGAAATTCACCCGCCTGTCACGGTGCATCACTCGCAGCTAGTCTGTGGCACCAGCGCCTGGGACACACCACCAAGCTGAAGGAACTGAAGGATCTAGTAAAAGGGGTGGACTTTTCTGCAGAAACAGAGATTTCATTCTGTGAAGGATGTGTGGAAGGCAAACTGTCCAAACGGCCATACAAGTCGATTGGAGGAATACGGTCCAAACGCAGAATGCAGCTCATTCATAGTGATGTCTGTGGTCCCATGCAGACTGAATCTATTGGTGGAGCAAAATATTTTGTGACATTCATTGATGACTACTCGAGATGCTGCAAGGTATACTTCATGAAACAGAAGAATGAAGTTCTTTACAAATTTAAGGAATTTGAGAAAACATTCTCGAATGAATGTGGGCAAAATATCACAAGACTGAGAACTGACAATGGTGGTGAGTACACATCAAAGGAGTTTCAAGAATATTTGAAGGATCAAGGCATCCATCATGAAATGACTGTTCCTCACTCACCGCAGCAAAACGGTGTTGCAGAAAGAAAAAATAGGACACTAGTTGAAGCTGCTAGAAGCATGCTATCTCATGCAAAGTTACCAAAGATGTACTGGGCAGAGGCTGTAGCCACGGCAGCTTACATTCAGAACAGGCTGCCCACATCTGTTTTGAAGCAAGAAACACCCTACAAGAGATGGTATGGAAAAAAACCTGACATGAGACACATAAGGGTTTTTGGCTGTATTGCTTATGCACATATTCCTGACGAAGATAGACGCAAACTGGACAAAAAAGCTGTAAAACTTCGTTTTGTGGGATATGCAAACAATGCAAAGGGCTACCGTATGTATGATGAAGAACGAAAAAGGATTCTGATTCGTCGTGATGTCATCTTCAACGAATCCAACTTTGATTGGAAAGAACAAGTGGAAGTAACCTGCTCAGAGACTGAAATCAGCATGGAAGAAGATGAGAGTGAAACACAAGAGGTCATTGTTGATACACCTGTTAGAACAAGTGACCGACTGAAAAAAGCTCCAAAGAGATATGGATATGATGAGTTTGCTGATACAGTTATTGTTGATCATCATGCCAAAATATGCTGTGTGACGGAACCAGTCACGATGAAAGAAGCAATGATGAGTCCAAATGCAAAGGAATGGCAGGAGGCAGCTGATTTGGAATATGAGTCGCTGTTGGAAAATGAAACGTGGGACCTGGTGGATTTACCAAAGGAAAGAAATGCAGTCGGATCAAGATGGGTTTTCAAAGTCAAGTATCGTAGTGATGGACAACTGGAGCGATACAAGTGTCGACTTGTCGCCAAAGGTTACTCACAGTTGTTTGGTACTGACTATTATGAAACCTTTTCACCAGTGGTACGATTCAACTCAATTCGTACGTTACTGTCCTTTGCTATCCAAAACAATTTACATGTACACCAGATGGACGTTGTAACTGCATTCCTCAATGGACACTTAGAAGAAGAAATCTACATGGAGCAACCAGAGGGATACGTCAAACCTGGGCAAGAACACTTGGTATGTAAGTTGAAAAAATCAATTTATGGACTGAAGCAGTCACCTCGCTGCTGGAGCAAAGCCTTCACCGAGTTCATGACGGAAATAGGATTTAAACAGAGTACAGCTGATTCATGTGTGTTTGTTAGATCAAGAGAAGAGCTTGAGATACTTGCTGTGTATGTGGATGATCTCATTCTGATAACACAGTCAAAGGAGAACATGAACCTGCTGAAAACGACCCTCGGTGAGCGCTACAAGATGAAAGACATGGGTGAGTTGTCCTACATACTGGGCATCTCTGTGGTCCAAGACAAAGATAAGAACTGTGTCTTTCTTAGTCAGAAACGTTATATAGAGGCTATACTCAAGAGATATGGAATGGACAATGCAAACCCTGTAGCAACTCCTGCTGATGCCAATGTCAAATTAAGGAAAAGCGATGGTGTCAGTAAGCCAGTAAATCAACAAATCTATCAATCAATGGTAGGAAGTTTGCTGTATGCTGCAATGGCCACACGACCAGACATAGCTCATGCAGTGAGCACTGTGTCAAAGTTCAACGCAAATCCAGACGCTGCACATCTGACTGCTGTGAAGAGGATATTCCGATACTTGAAAGGGACAGCAAACCTTTCTCTCAAGTATGAGCAGTCAAACAAAGATACTTTGATTGGATTCTCTGATGCTGATTGGGCTGGTGATCAAGATGACCGCCGCTCAACAACAGGCAATATATTCCTAGGAAGTGGAGGAGCCGTGAGCTGGCTTAGCAAGAAACAGGCGACAGTTGCACTTTCAACAGCTGAAGCTGAATATGTCGCACTGAGTCAAGCTGCACAAGAAGGTGTTTGGTTGAGACGATTACTGAGTGATCTTGGGATGAAGGATATGTCCATAAGAATTTTGGAGGACAACCAAGGAGCAATCGCAATTGCAAAGAATCCTGTGGACCACTCCAGAACTAAACACATTGACATTCGATACCACTACGGGAAATTGGACTATTTCCAGTCTAAATATATGTTGGTGTCTGACAGTTGAATTGGTTAAAATGTGTGAAACGTGAAAAAAGAGTTCCTGAAGAAATGTGAAAAAGAGTTCCTGAAGTTCACTGTAAAAGAGAAATGTGCTTTTGGTTTGCCTGTCTTGACATTTTTTTGAAAAAGGGAGCACAGCTCTGTAAAATGGTTTAAAACCTTGAGATACCATTGTAAAATTAAGTGGGAGTGTTGTAGTACGGTAATTTGTCAATGGGTGGTGCTGTTGCTTAATGCTGTGACTTTGTGTATCGCGAAGAAGACTCTGTTTACTTCCGGTTTCTCTGCGCTGCTGTTATGTTGCTGGCTGTTGCGCACTTCAATAAAGAACGGCTCACGCCACAAATTCAACAGTCCAATGATTAATGTCTTAATGACATTCAGCTGTGGCGATCGGGAGCGCGTCTCGCTCGTGGCCGCTTCCCGGAGCGGAGCCGCCGGGCCACGCCCACTTGCTGGAGACGCCGCAGACGGATCGTGACAGAGGGGAGCTCTCTAATCTCGTTGCACACTTGAGTACAATGACAAAGGGATTTCTGATTCTGATTAGGCATTTGCTTTCACATTATTGAAAGGCGTTCAAACTCCGATTTTTGTTCGAACTACGAAGCAAAAATTTCTTGAATTTTTTGCTCGGACTCCGATTTGTTCGAACTGTGAGTCATTCGAAAACCGAGGTTCCACTGTACCTTGTTTGCCCTATTATTTTGTTAATTAAATTCCCTTTAAGTTACCCTTGCCTGGCTATTATTATTACTTTTAATTTTGATTTTGGGATGTGTAAATGTAAATAAATATTTGTTAAATAAATGTAAGTAAATATTTTCTTATTTTCTTTTCGATAAATCAGACAATTGTGATACAAGTCCGTTTTTTGGGATGAATATAACACGATGTATAATTATCTGAGTCTGTAACCTGATCATTACAACATTTTGACACTGGACTCCGACAAGCGTTTTAATTGGACGATGAATGTTGTCTTCTGACCTTGTCTTTTTTGTTAATAAGGAAAATGCATTGTATGTCTTGATTTTCTAAGGGAGCAATTTTTATTGCTCAGTGGCCTCTATTAAAGCTGAACAAGTCCTGACAGACAGAACGAGGCCATTTCACCTCCTAACAAAGACTGTGTGGATATTCAACTCACTGGAGATAGAAAGAAAAAAAAATACTACTGTAAGTTTATCTTTGGATGGACATTAAAGGATGTCTAGTGTATGCAGAAGTAAAATCAGATTCAAAGCTAGTCCAGGTAAAATAAATATACTTTTGGGCGTCTATATCCGTCAATGGGAGTGAATGAGATAATCTGAAGAATATTTATTTTAAACAAGAATTAAAATACAATTCATGGCATGTCTTTAATATGTAGTACAATAAACTTAATAAATACTTGGCACAGGCTCCTTGTCACTGACTGCCGATTTTGTAAAATGTTTAGAAAAAGCTAGACGGTGAGTGTGAAAAAAGGGAAAACCATTGTTCTTTTGGTTCGATTACTTATTACATTACGTAGCCAACCAAAAAATCCTGATTAATCATGACGAGCACACACACTTTTGTTTGCTTGATCCACTGCTGTCCTTCCTCTGGTTCCAACCCACGCAATCAAGTGATGCGTTCAAGAACACAGAAATAGAAACATTTAAGGTGGGTACCATAACATGAATTCTCATTAAAATACCTCAATAGCAACCGACAACAATAAAACACAACGCAGTTTATTACACTATTATATCACATCTATTTCTACAGTGTGTTGGACGTAACATGGCACCGGATTTAGCATTTTAGATTACGAGACAACAGAAACGCGTCAATTTGTAATGTGAGATACCTCATTACTAAAGGCAGCTAAACTAGGCTCAACGGTTAAGCCTCAACCTACACAACTGCTTTTCTAGGCGGAAGTATCAGCTGGCTATTAGACAAAGCCTATTTGAGAGTTTGACACTTGAGTAAATACAACCATGATTATAATGAGTACCAGCAAATCAGGGGACCGTACTAGTACAGAGTATTTTTTTGTGATTTAGTTTTCTTTATTTTTTTTTAAGTCTGTACGGGCTAATTATGCCCAGGTAGGTGGGAGTCTCAGAAAATTACGATAATGAAATAAAACAGGAATTTATTTTTTTTTACAAAAATATGACCCCTGCTTGCAATTGGCCTAGATGTGACTGTGAATGGTTGTTAAAGCGTACCCTGTGATTGGCTAGTGACCCGTCCAAGATTCACCTCGCCTTTAGCCTAAAGCCATCTATGGTCAAGCACAATCCAATTAACAAGATGGATGCCTGTTTGGATCTTGAAGCTTGCACAATGGCTAATGTCTCAAACTACATTAACACATCATTAATAGATGGATTACATCCGTGGTAATTACAATCCTTATGTAATTTGATTTGATCCAATTTAGATGTATATCGCCAATTCACAACACATTTTCTCGAAAGCTACGTTACATATAGCCCAGAGGACTCACACATTTAACCAAACCAAAGAACTTTGGCCCAAATATGAATAAATTCCCTCTAGCTAGAAGGTCAAAGAGAACCCGCAGTCAATTGCCTGTATGGATTAGGTTGAGACAGCAGAGAAAGCGAGGCAAAGGATAATAAACGAGGAAAGGGATGATGAAACAATACACAGTACAATATCCCACGTTCTAAAAAGAATCAGCATTAAATTTTGTCATTATAGAATAAATTATATAATATACTGTAGGATAAAACTCTTACCTGAGACCTTCAACACTCCCGCTCTTGTGCACACAGGTGACTTCTCTTGTCTGGGAGCCAATTTGCAAATCCCAGAACTTTCCTCCAGGGCGGTTCTGACGATTCCTGTTACGTTTCTTTTTGATGAGTTCTTGGGTCTCGGGATCCTTTAACTTTTTTCTTTCCCTCAGCCTTTCTCTGACTTTCTCTCTGATTTTCTCTCGTTTTTCTTTGTTTTTAGCCTTTCTCTGTCGTTTGGGCCGGTCTGCCTGATGGGATGATCTGTCAGGTTTTCTGTTCACCTTGCCTAATTTCCTGTTGGATTTTTGTGGTTTGTCACCGTCTCTGGGAAGTTCATCACCCTGGATGGACCTCGTGTCCTCCTCTTTGGACTGTTTGTCACCCTCTCGGCTCTGTTTGTTCACTCTTCTGGATTGTTTTTTTCCCTCATTTTTGGGTGGTTTATCACTTTCTTTTGAAGGTGTTTCTGTCTCACCAGTTGGTTTGGTAGCTTGTCTGGCCTGTCTTGAGATTGGCACAGAGCAGGGACCCCATGATCCAACCCGCAGACTGTATAGGCTCTCCTCGCCCTCGCACGGTCCCGGTTGGCATGTTTGAAACTCTGTCAGGTTTAAACAGGCTGCCCCGTCAAATAATGGCGGTGCAAGAACGATGCGAATTCTGTTCTGCAAGCCCATCCCACAAGTCTTAGAACAGGGTGTCCACGGACTGAACTCCGACAACACACAATCTTGAGGACAAGGGATGAGACAGGCCTGCTCGAGACGGGGCTTGGGTTCAAAGTATTCACAGATTGCATCTTCTGCTGGCTCTCCATTCACTTTCTGGACACAACCCACCTCACGGGTTTGTATCCCCTCCTCTCCCCGAGTGCACACAGTGGGCCGTTGCACCCCTGCGCTGCGCATTGACACAGGAACGCATTGGTTCCACGCACCCAGTTGCCAGTCATATTGGTCTTTGTGCCAGTCACAGACTCGAAAGCAGCTTTGTTGGTTGTTCGGCCGTTCAGCCTGGTCACAGTTTGTTTGTAGAGTGGTCCAACCTTCGGAGTGAGCGCACCATACCGCTCTGCTTTGGCTACCTCCTGGGCCACACTCACTGCCCATGCATCGACCCCATGAACCTGAAGGAGGACAGAAAATGTCAGAAATATCACGGTTGGCTTTCATGGGAGAATAGTCTGGAAAATCAACGTTTTAATTGCTATAAAATAATTAGCTATTCTGTTAAAAGAGAACAAGTAGGTTTGTCTCAGTCAACTATCATTGATGTCTTTTTTTTTTTTATAATGTTCCTTCAAACGATTGGATGATGGCAGCATTTTTGAGCTTCCGAGTGTATGAATGTTGCTCTTGCGCCATTACGACCAAATCAGTCCCTTTCAATATTTTAATGCCTTTTTTCACGGTTTTATGAGAATACTATTAATGGTAATGTATCAGCACAACATTTCAGCACAAAGCCTTTGTTAGGAAGAGTAGCATATGCACAGAGATGAATAAATTAATCAGTGCAAAAGCAGCAAGGAATCTAATGATGTGAGGAATTGCTTACATAGAGAATAATTACGCCGGGTCCTTTTGTTGCAACGCACACTGATAAAATGTTCATATTTTTTTGGTGTTGGATTGAGTGGATAGAATACAATCCATATTGTCATTCCATTTATATAATAACATAAAATGTGTCTATGACTTTGCATTGTGTTCTATTTATCACTTAATTTGATGCTTTCTTCTTTGCTGAGGAAACAAGCCAAATATTTTTTATTCAAGCATTCTCTCAGCCATCTAGACATAGATTCGTGACCTGAATACAATAGATGAATTGCCAGGCAACCATCTTGACAGTTCTGTTGTGTTAATGACATTTAAAGCAATAGTCATGGACCTGCAACCAGATGAGCAATTCATTGTATTCACGGTAAGAAGTCAGCAGCTATATTGGAGTTCTATGGCTTCACTCAATAAAACTGAGTTATAGTGAAAATGTCAACAGAACCAGTAGGCTGAATCAGCCTGTGGCTTCAAGCAGAAGGTCAAAATGAATGCAGATCAATAGTAGGAGCCACAAACTGCAATGGACATGAGACACAGCTGCCATCTCAAATGGAGCATTTTCCAGAGGCTGTCACTATCACGGTTAAACTAAAAATACTTTAAGTATATAAATATGTATGTATGTGTATGTGGTAATTACTTTCTAACATAGGGACAGAAAGGTTTAGAATTTATTTTTCAAAAAATATCATCTAGAATCTGCATTTTGCATTTACTACTTGTGTAATCCTTTTGCGATAATAAAATTTGTTATGATTGATTTAAGTGTGATCAACAAGCCTTTAACAAAAAAAAAAAAAAAACCAATAAAATCTGAGATCAGGAAGCAGACAACTTGCACAATAAACAAGACTCGAGTGTGCCTTACATTATTTCTCTCCCAATATCACCAGTAATAAAGTAGCCTCTGCTGATATCATTGCCCTTATGTATTGAACACAACTGACCTCAATTTTTCATGTTCTGTATTTGTGGTTTTTTGTTTCGTATTTAGTTTCATGTTTTTTTTCTTGTGTTGGGTTTGTCTGGTCATGTTCACCGTGTACACCCGCGTCTTCCCAAGCCCCAGTGTTAACCAATCAAGTCCTTGCAAGCCTTTGTGTCTTGTCCAGGTGATCCTCGTTGTCTCGTCAATTTGTTTGTATTTAGTTCCCTGTTCTTGTTGATGCATTGCCTTTGTTGGCTGTCCTTGTCAGACATCCATTTTAATGTCATGTCTCGCTTTATTGCGTTTTGGTGCTTCCTGTAACAATATTATTGTTAGTCATGTTATGTTGCTTAAGGGGCGGATAACAGTGACGCACGGGAGAAAGAGGAAGTGACGTTTTCCCTATGTCAACAGACTGAAGTAACGTACTGTACTGCAAAAGTTAAGAAGTTAATAAAAGAGAAGTAAGCGAGTCAATGCTTTAATCGTCCACTCTGTATGAGAAAACAGAACAGAGTGAAACACTTCCAGTTGTTTTGTACTTTTGTGTGTTTTAATTAAATACTCCTTAAGTTTCCCCTGCCTTGCTTCCGTGCTTTTTTGTTCTTCAACCTTCACCACAACCTGACACAATTACAATTTCAGCATCCTTTTGCCGTTTTTTTTCTCAATACTTGTGTATAATACGGTGCACTGATCCTTTATTACGCTGGACAACATTTTATTGGGCGTGCCAAATATATTTGAATGATTTCTGAGCTGCTGAGTCCAAATATGACAACCATTTCTTTGAATTGTGTCGAATTTTTTTAATTAATTGATTGATAATTCAATTGGGCATGAAAAAAAATGCTCGTTGGTTATCAAAGTTGGCAAGTAATGAAACAATCTATAGTTTAGTGGAACTTTTTTTTCAGCCTACTTTGTACTACTACTCACATTTTTTTATGCAAATATGGAGATAGTTGTAGGCTGCCACTCCGCAATTCATACTGGGTAACTACGGCTCCACAACTGGACTAATGTAGAGTGGTTTATTTAAAGACATTGCCTGACCGGCAGTTGACACACACGAAACAAAATAAATAAAATTGGCTGTGAAATCAACAACATAAGATTTGAGCGTTTTGTCAATCACAACTTTTGTGATTGTCTTTTGTTGTCCTTTTTAAATAAAAGAGTGTGTTCTTGAGATAGTAATGATTGACTTCTTATATTTCACACCTGACAAAGACGGGTTTTATCAGTTCTTGAAAAGATTCACATCAAATGCATCGCACATGAAAAACCGTGTTTGGCTTGCAGGCTTAAAGAGTCAGCTGCCAAGTGGAAGTCGGGATTTTTATGAGAGCTGTTCTGATGGTATGAAGAGTGTGGAAGCAAGCCTGGAATTTTTCACATTGATTTTTGGAGGTGAGGTGACAATGGAGCTGGGGGGATGGTTATTTCAAGGATTTCTGAAAGATATATATATATATATACAAACGGCTGAATCTTTCTGCTTAATCCATATTCCACAAACACAAGAACATATTATTATAATAAAAATGGACAATAACAATTTAGGTCAACGTTATTGAAATTATTCGACTCTGCAGCTTTTATTTTTCTGTATTGGGCTAATAGCTGCAATTTGGAGAGATATCTGAATATTTCCAGAGTTGAAGGATTTGTGTGTGATCAAGGTGTCCAAAGACGGAAGGTAAGCTTTAACCAGAACAGTAGGGGAGGGGTATAATTGACGGGCGGATGCCTCGGATTGACTGGTGAAACTAGAAAATGAGTGGGTGGGTGTGCGGGGGTGCGGGGGTGTGGGGGTGTGGGGGGGGGACTTATGGAGCCAGGGAGGATGGTGCTAGTGCATCTGCGATATTGTCAATCAGAGAATACCTCAGAGGTTCCTTTTTTTGAACAAATGCAAGCAGACTAATGGTATATGTGTATTTTCCTGCAATAGAAGATGAAGATTTTCAATTCAATTTTCATTTAATTTAATCTTCGAGGTGAAATTAAAAAATTGCTATATATTACATTTTCTTCCTCTTGAAGAACCAGATTGCATAAATGCAGCCTTGCAATGAGAGTCAAAGTGCCGGACCTCTTGAGCTGAGACTCAAGAGTGAAGACTCATGTTATAATGTTTTTTTTTTTTTTAAATATGAGCAATAATAAAGAAGGGATTTTTTTTTTTACACATGGAAAAGGGAAACCCGAGGGCTGACAAAGGTTGACATGGCGGGGGTTGGTATGAGGGTGGTCCAGGCTGAATGTCACTGGAAGTGATGCGATATGAGACAAAGGACAGGAAGAGGATGGAAAGGGTAGTTGAGGGAGTCAACATCACTCATTGACAACTTCTCTTTATTTACAGTACACACTATGCACCTTATGGCACACTAAGATTTAGAAATCTTGAGGCCACATCTAGGTCCAAACATACAACACTGCGGAGTCTGCAGGATGTTTTTGAGTACGTACTCTGGTTTCTTTCCACGTGCCAAAAAAATGCTTCTTAGATGAATTGAATACTCCAAATTGTCAGAAGGCATAAATGTGATTGTAAATGGTTGATTGTAATCGGCCCTTTTACGCTAAATGACCTAGAGCGTAAAACAGGGAATGACGTTCAGTTATGTCTTGCTCTTCGGTACTTGAGGATTCTAACAAATAAACTAAAATTACAATATAATTAAACTATATATAAGAAATGAACTGCATTATATTTAATTGAAATTACCAAAAAATCGGAACAGATTCTTAACTGGGTGCACTTTGCTTATGTTGATATATTTTGGCCGTGTAGGCTTTCTTCACTTCATTATATATTTTTTGGACATTTTTGTATAACTTGTGTGAAAACAGAAACATAAAACTCAGAGGAGAAAATAAACGAGTGTCATTGTGGTTAAAGAAGATCCTGAAGAGGAAGCGGTGGTCATTTTAAGTTAGTACTTAGTTGTTACTGTATTTGCACAGCGAGAGGATCTCATTAAAGCTTTCTACAAGATAAGAACAGGATCAGCCATTATCTGGGATTGAACAGATAATTGGAACGCTGCCTCGAATGCTGATCTTTGAAATAAATATTAATAGCCTCGTCCTCTATACAATTTTCTTTATACCTTCTTGTCACATTTTTATGACGACCTAATATTTGTAATTCAGGCTATCATTGCAATGAACTAAACCAAGGGACACATTTGGATAAACATGAAGGTAAATGTTGGAGCACGGGAATGGAACCAGTCCGATTAGAAAGTGCATTAGTATCATGAGCAGTTTTAGGATCAAGAGGTTGAGTGCAATTTTAAACTTTTCGTCACACACGCACACACTCAAATTCATGCCTTAAAGCTTTTGCTCGGTGGATCAGAACCCATTTGACTGCAGTTGTCAAATCCAATCGTCTTCTGCTGGTGATTATAGCATCATGCATTATCTTATTGTTGGGAAAAAGTGTCATTTGCGTCACATAATGCATCCATTTTACATCACAACATACCGTACATATAACCCCCTTGTGCAAGATGACTGCTTCTTGTCCAAAACTCTATTATGAAACCGCGAACCGCAATGAAAAGCAGCGAGGAGGGTGTTTTTTGTTGCAAATCAATGTCGCTGATGATATCTCTCTCACTGGAGAGCACCACTGAGAGTGGAATGTGACAGAAATGAAAACATTATTGCTGGAGTATTTCTACCAATTCTCACTCCCTGTACCGGCCCGCTCTAAATTGTCTCTCGCTCGAATCAATGTCTGGCAGCAAACTGTAACTGATGAATTATTCAATGCTGGGATGAGACTGTGTTGTTCCTGGATGGCGCATGCATAGGAACACTAATGAAATGCTATATGCCGTGTGGTGTTGCTATCACCCGAGATATGTCTGCGAATCATTTGACTAAAGACAGTCCTTTGTGGAAGAGAGGTTGCATGCTTATGTTTTATAATGCAAAATTAACGCGATTTGACTTACTCAGACAGTCCTGTGTTCTTCATTAGAAGCTACATGCTGAAATGTGGGGGAAGTGTGATCGCACACACAAGCGCACACACACAATAGAAGTGTTCTTTATGATTGTATGTGAAATCTAATGATGTGTGTGGATGCTTCACTGATTCAGCTTTCTCTTGTATAACCCCATGGCCCTGATTTGTCAAACATTGTAGTGATTCCAAATAAATCAAAACACTTCATAATAAAGAATATGTAACAAGCAGCGTTTGGATCAAGTCACACTCATGCAATTTTCTAGTATCAGGTTGGATTTTTTTATTTTTACGTCGCAAATAGGTCCCAAGTCATTTTCCCTGGGCAAGCCAAATCAAGTTAAGTCACAGGTTGTTGCTAGTTAACTCAAGTCCTGGTAAAAATCAGGTCAACGTATAACTGTAGTATTGCCTGCAGTATGTGATCTATCTTAATAGAGAGGGCCAATAAGGGTTAAATAGTTTGGAATGGTTGGTTTGCTTGCCTGAGGTGTCTGAAAGGGGGTTCTTTCAGGCCTTTTTGGGATTCAGGTCCTGCTTTGGCGGGCACTGAGGCAATAACTTGGGTGGATTGTGGTGTGATCATGGAGAACGACTTCTGGATGGCTACAAATAAATTCCGGACCACCATCGGATGTCTCGGCAAGGTGAAGCGGTGACCCATACGACTGTTTATAGTGGTGATGGTGTTGATGAACTGCTGACCTTGACTTTGGACATTGTGAGTCAGTGAGGAGCCACTTTGACGACAAAATTCCAACAACGCTTCTTTCTATTAGGGAGCAGAGATTGGAAACTGAGGTGGGCTATCCTACATCTGGGGTTGAGGTTTCCGAGGTGTTTGAAAAGCTCCTTGGTTGCACCGTCCCGGGGTTTGTTGAGATCTGCTCGGAGCATCTCAAGGCTCTGGATATTGTTTGGCTGTTTTGGTTGCTAAATTGTGTATGGTCATTGGAGAAAGTGATGGAATACCAGGTTTAAGAAAGTGGACCAAAAGGTATGTTCCAACTTGGGGGTGGGTTGAGGGAATCACACAGCTAAGCTTTCCTGAGGTCTGGGATTGTTGGACATGAGGATCAGTCAAAATTCAGGATGGGCAATATGGTTTCTTGCGGTGTCATTGAACAGTGGGCTAGTTCTACACTTTCTACACTGGTGGATGGGAGCTCGCCTGACCAATCTACATGCGCTTTGAGGACTTGTGGGAGGCGTTCAACCATGTCCCTCCTGTGGTGGGGTGCCCTGGTAGTATGTAGTACTGGAGACCCTGTTATTGGCTGATAGGTCCAGTGACAAACTTTGTTTCACATTGCCAGCAGTAAGTCGGATTTGTTTCAAGTCAGTGTTGGATTCTGCCAAGGCTGTCCTTTGTCACTGATTCTGTTCATAACCTCTATGGACAGAATAAATGTAAGATACCAACATAGTCTGCGTTAATGTGCATTTCACAGTCGATCTCTTGTCCAGCAGGGGTGCAAATCCTGATATAACTATTCCTGTATTGGTCTGACAATAAAATATCCTGATCAACGTCAGATGGCTTTCTTAGCGTAACTGAACTGATTTTGTCAGCACCAAAATGATCGCGTTCACACCTGAAGAAAAGGATCACGTAAAGTGGGGAAAATCGATTAAGTAAGGTCTGGTTGAGCCAAGGTTGGAAACCATCCATACACTCCGATTTACTGCAGTCTTGGTCGCACTATAATGGTCATCTAATATTCCCGAGCCTCGTAATTGTCTCAAATGACAAAGGGTGGCTTGATATGATGGTTCAAATTCAGATTCATGGATACTTCTCAAGTAAATGAAAGATCATATGCAAACAATATCAAATCGAAGAAGGGAGATGTTTTTGTACAATGAGCAAGTGACCCTATGTTTCTGCACCAAATGCTCCTTTTTAGGCTAATTACAGAAGAGTGAGCAGATGGGGTACTGTGGCACTAAGGGATGTCTTTGTTGAGGTGAGTGTGGGGGATGGATGGAAATTGAAGATAAGTAAAGCCCGATCGGATATATTAGTAAAACCACTTCTATTTCATTTCTTCCATATAGAAAGAGATGTCTATGCAGATGAATTATAATTTCCCGATCATACTCAACTTTGAAGTTATTGTCTGCCTCTTTTGTAAAAAAAAATAAATAAATACATACATAAAATAGGAACGCAATCCTGTATTTTATTTATTTTTTTATCATGACTGTGTCAAATTGATAAACAGATGAGAGTTTATAAAATATTACCCAAAACACCGGCATATGATGAGAAAACACATTGCAAGCCATAATACTGAAGTGTCGGTGTTGGTGGACTTGTGCGGGTCCAGACAAAAACTGCTCTAAATTAAAGGACTGAAATAGGCAGAAAATAAAAATCTTCATTAGTGGTGTATCAGAAAATCAAAATTCCCAATAAAAAGTTGACCAACCGGAAAAAGAGTTAATTTAAGCCCTTAATTTGTTTGGATGGCAATAGATAGGATAGACAATATGCAGCACCGGATCTCAAATATTTTGATTACATTTTGGAGCTACTTTAAATAATTTTCTACCATCAATATGCACAAATAGTCAATCAGCGTTTGGCTAAAAAAAATTAAAAATGGGAAGCCTGTAAATTATTGAAGTCGTTGGCCCCAAACTTAATGTCGTACAGTTTTTAAAATCCTAACTAAAATATGGCCATCAAATTGATTTTGGTGGCTTATTGGTATTAGTTTTCAGAGTTAACACTTTCCCAGTTATTCCTTAAAAATCTGCATTAGTCTGCATTTTAATCTCTGCCAGCAGGGTAAATCTCAACAGCAACCACAATAATAATGAAAAAAATAATTATTATGCTACATCTATGACAGTGATGATAATTTTTTTTAATTTTCCATATGACTCCTGCATGTGATCACAAAGTAAATAAACATAACATGTATTTTTGCATTTAATTCTAATTGATGTTATAAAAACAAACGGAAGCCTTTATATAAAACATACTGTAAGCATTCCCATAAGCAACAATAGAATGACTGTTGAGGAAGAGAACCCCGTGGAGTCGAGCTGATACCAACTGCAATAACTCATCCTGACACCTCATCGCTCACACCTTGACTGACAGTCTCATTCTTGTACACAAGCGCAATTATACTCTCACAACTCACATGCGCACAAACACACGCACACACTGATTACCTATAACACCCCCCACCGCTACCTTGTAAATCTCATACGTTTTTCCACACTCTTGTTGTCCTTTCCTGCAGCAATACCAGGCAAAGTGTATTCTCAGCAATATGTGTTGTGTGTGTGTTTGTACTAGTTAAGATGCATAAAACTTTTTTATTGCAAAGAATATTTTGGGTGTTGACTTCCCCTTTAAGGCCAATTACATTAGGATATAGTACCAGGGGTGGGCCAACATTTTGATTGGCGGGCCACAATGGGTTTTAAAATTTGACAGAGGGGCCGGACCAGAAGCAGATCGATGGAGTGTTTTGGTAACCTCACCTCCTCAGAGAAAAAAAATATATTTATTTTAAAAGCATTACAACAAAATTTTTGACACACCACGGTATTTAGAAAATAAAACATTAACAAGGTTCATTCATTTAATTTTTTTCAAGTTCGGCGGGTCGGATTAAAACGTTTAGCGGGCCGCATGTGGCCCCCAGGCCGTAGTTTGCCCACGCCTGGGGTATACAATGCAAGTATATGCCATGCTTTTGCAATTCTGGGCAATTACATAATTGTAGTGCTAACACCCCATCATTTTAACAGCCACATTATGAGCCATATTCTTCCATCTGTGACAATGTTTTTTTTATTAGGCTGCTTAGCTTGCACTCCAATGTACATGTATTATCACTCAACTTTTAATTCATGAAATAAATCCAATTAAAAAAATGTAATCAGAATAATGTGTTTATCGACAGGAAACTGTAACAAGTTGTTCCAGCGACCGCGGTTAAGTCATTTTTAATTGTTTTTTTTCACTAAGATGATTCAAAACGTCACTCACCCTTGCACCATTACAATGACTGTCGTCACATAGTGACACTATTTTTGGGATTGGAAAGCGCTTCGCACTATACGCTCTGTAATGATTTATGCCAACGTTCAGTGAGTGATTTTATTTACATTCTTATAATTGTATGTATCTCTGACGCAGTTTGAACTGCAGAGTGTACAGCTTGTACTTGCCGAGGTCAAAAATTGCTGGTTGCCCATAGCCCAAGAAAGTAGCTAATCCTACAGTATTTTGATGAAGTGGATCAAACACATTTTCCGTGGAGAGAGGTTATAACGGCCAGGCTGAATCGTGCCGACAACCGAAGCGCAGCCTTAACGATCTGAGTGCGTATTAAAACAAACAGTGTTTTGTGTGTTGATGTGGGGTGTGATAAACAAAGTGTGTGCCAATAATTCAGCATAACTTGCAGGCCATTTGTATTTTCCTGACCAGTGGTGTGAATCAAATGCACCGCAAATGTCACTCCAGATCCACAATCATCACTAATTTACAGCATAATCGGTCCAAGCTTGAATGGCGGCCCCTTTGGTGTCCCTTTTCCCAACCTTTTCCTGTGTCTCGCTGCTTTGTGCGAATGGCATTGACACCGAAGGGGTGAAGTAAGTGGTGCAGCAATTCTCAGAGTTTTGGAGGTTGTATGTGACGTTTTTCTCACCATATTTGTTGTAAGCAATTGTTTTGTTTTATATATATATATATATATATATATATATATATATATAATACGATCAAAATGATATTTTATATGCAATCATAATGGGGTCATGTGGTAAAGATAATTTATGACTATTATATGATACGATCAATGTTGCTACAGTTACCCTAATAAAGTAACTTAGTTAAGTTCCTGATTACTTTCTGCTAAAAGTAACTAAGTTAGGTAACGTATTTTTTAAGAGTCTTGTGGGGATTTCACTTCACTTCCAGTGAATGTGCTTTGTTGGGCCTTGTTTTTATAAAAAAGAAGAAAAATAAGACGCACTTAACATAAATAATTTTTTTCAATAAAACAGTGTAACGTAATGGAACAGCAGTTAAAGATGCAACTGAATACATGTTCTATGGTGTTGATTTTAGTCTTGTAGCGCTTTTATTATTAATTAACTAAAACAAATAATAACTTTGATTTGTGTAGTTCAAGTGATAGAATTAATATAAATTATTTTTCTTAAATTCGATTTTGCTATATATATTCACATACATGTTGCTCAAATTTTTTCCCGTTAGTAATCCACATCGACCAATTTAAATTCTAAATGATTTATAGAGATCTTACTTAGACACTGCTAAATTGGTTACACTATACTTTCAGATCATATGTCGGATGGTGGTTTTGCTGAAGGCAAGTGCTAATAGAGGAGGACAAGAAGAGGAAGAAACACCTTGATGAAAAGCTCTTAATGCTGCTTAGGCCAATCCTCCTGCACGTTCACTGGATCTCATAGAGCTTCCCGGGAACATGAGTTAGCCAGAGGAAAACAAGGCTTTATATACTAGAGTAGGACTACTAATCGCTCAACCACATAATACCAACCACACAACCTGGTATTCTACCACTATTGTTATAACAATCCGTTCATTTCCCGAGCAACTCAAAGAAAACTAAAGAGAGGCCAATTTTACATGAAACTAAGATTAACTTGAATAATCGGATGCTGAATTCTAACTTTTAACCCCTTTTCAACCATGCAACACAAAAAGTTAAAGTTGTAATTTCAGTCACCCCCCCCCCCCTCAATGTTGGTTGATTACTTCGTATGCTTCAAAAATCTAAAATCCACATGCAGACCAGGGATTCTCAATTTTTTTTTTTGTTCCACTAAGGAATCACAAAATATATTGCTCCCCCTCAACACTTAGCGCACTCTCTGACAATGAGAGCGCCACTGCCACCTACTGTCGAGGATGTGTAATTACACTTTAATATAGTATACCGCAAAAACAAAAATGTGTTCTCAGGGGGTCACACAATCCTCCACTGTCATCGTTATTTGAGAATGACTGGTGTAGACTAACTACAGCTAAGAGTCGACAGCAACATTTTCATTACGAGTAACTTTTTAAATTTACTTAAAATGAATGACCCACTTGCGAGATCATCAATTCACTTAACTGGTCCACTAGATTACTGAAAATAATGTATTTTTGTCCAACTGGCTATGCTAGCAACTTATTGCGACAGGCAGATAAATGTAATGGTATTCCACTTGACAGGCTACATAAGAAACCTGTGTATGTCCTTTTTAGGATGTTTTTGTTTGGTGGTGTGTACTGGCATTTATTCTAATGTGAAATCCGTGCCTTGGCTCAATAAAGTTTGAGAAACACCAATCTACACAAGTGACTTCGACAGGAACCGTGGGCACACAGGGACATCTGGTGTTTGTTTTCCAATCATGTGCCAGGACATTACAGATGTCTTTCACAGCTTGGTGGGATCAGTAAAGTTTTGACAATATTCCATCTCTTATAAGGAAACACGGGCGAGACAATTGGCGTATCATGGACGGTCTGAACGTAGCATAACTGTTAGTCTACTAACAGTGAATTTAAGTCACTAGCAGATAGATACACGTACCAGGACAGCAAGAAATAAATACAAACAAAAACAGCAGACGCCACAGTTTTGACCAAGAGAAGCATCCATTTTGCGACAATTTGGATTTTTTTTTTTTGAATACTACACCCTCGGGGACATTTAGCATGAAGGGTTCTACTGTAAAGACTTTCCTTATTGCAATGCTAATACAACAAATCTGATGTTGTCCAAAAAATGGCATAAAACCTTCAAGAATAAGTACACTGAAGGATTGTATTAGAGCGAAGACGACCAATTTCAACCTACATTACTGGGGATGTGAGGACATTATAGAAAGCGTGATTTTCGGGTGCAGGGCCTCGTGAGGATAAGAAAAGCCGCCCAGATATCTGACTTGTACTATTTCCTGAACTGAAGTAAACTGAAATTATCGGAACAAAACTTGGTTCATTTGTTGAGTCTTTATTTGACATCTTCTTTCTTGAATATAAAGACGAACACGCATTGAGTCCATTTAGTTAATTAAGGGTTTAATTTGCAAATATTTGGCAACTAAATCCAACAACACTATAGGACCTTACTTATTCTCCCCGATGTCAATTTTTACCAAAATGCTGCCATTGACACTTAAAAAAACACTACTTTCTAGTTCTATTAGGCAAAAGCAAAGTGAGCAGAAAAACTTTGATATATGTGACAGAGTAAAACTGCACACGTTACAACAAGGTGGAGTGACAGATTCTACGGACGCTTACCACAACAACAGTGTTCTGGCCTGCTGCACATGTCCGACCAGTACTTGGAATCCAATATTTTCCGAGGTATACATGTTCGAAACGCTTGTTTCTATATCGCACAATTATTTAGCCTCGCTTAGTTACTGTAGTATAGTTTAGGAAAACCCGTCCCCTCACCCTTTTAGTGAAAGTAACGAGGCAAAACCAATACACTCAATGACCGGAGAAAGGTTTCACAGCCAGTCTTGACATTTGCGAGACATGTTTCAAGTCAACGTTATAGGGTTATAAAAAAGTTATAAAATGTCCAAATGGGAAAACAGCAGTAATAAAGATGCCTGAGTTAAAAACAAGCAGCAGAAAGTTCAAGAATCTGACTCATAAACATATGCATACTGTATCTATCTATGTGAGTTTTTCTGCAAAACATATTTCTCCTAGTGCGGTGCATGCACTGAGAAGAAGAGCAGCCGGATGAAGCTCTGACAAACCTGCAGAGAATAATGGCTGCAATTTGGCACTTGAAACTGAGGGGAAAAAAGCTAATTTCACCCACCCCCGTTATACTTCAATACAACTCATCACAGCTGTTCTTGCACTGTCTGTTGTTCACCAAGTGTGTTCAAAACAAAATGGGTTGAAAATCACTTGTGATTCATGTGTTAAAAGTGGAATACGTGCTCTACATCAATTCTGTAAATACTAAAAACGGAAACGGGCCTCCAAACCTCCTGAAGCTGTAGTTTAAAGTTGCAGCATGAAATGATTGTCTCTGTGAATTGCAGTGTACGCCATGAGCAGGGTTACTTTTAATTATAGTTTTTTATTTATTTTTAGAGCGCGAACTCTAACACTACCTCACCAGTATGTTTCAAATAGCCTTGCTTTTGAACAACTTGTAGTAGAAGGAATTCGTATATGAGAGGATATATATCAACGATCAATTTAACAGTTTGTTCATCATCGCCAAGTGTCATCATGAATAACTACTGGATGGACTCCATCGAGTCATTCTGCCATGTAGCCCTCGTCCCTCTTGTGCACTGAATTTAAAGGAAATGAGCGGAGCCGCTTCCATTGGATTGCAATCAAGTCGCTACGTTCCTTCCCACAACGGCGCAAATGCTCCTTTCTACCTACGCCTGTCTTTCAAAAGAAAGTAAGAAAACTCCATTTGCGTGATTACCTTTGTGCTGGACTTGCACTGGGGACGAAAATAGGGCCCTAAATGGTATGGCGGGTGTTTAACTAATTCTTGTCACAGCCTACATTGTAGGATTTCATTTTATGGGGAGTGTCAAATCAATTTTTGAACAGAAATCAATGGAAATCTATTTAGTCAAGGAAAACGGTCAACTATTTAATTTATTTTCAAAGGCTTTTGGTACTAAATAAATGCTTGCAAAACTAAGTGAAGACAATTTACATTTTTTGTACAATACAGTATTCAGCAAGATATAGAAAGTATGTACATGATTTACTATAGTGGGCCGCATAAAATTATGTTTGACACTTGTGGTTTAGAACTTATAAATATCACAGACTGAATCAACATTACCTCTGCTGCTTGCTACCTAGTAGTCCATTCACTAATTTTGTCGTGACCAGCCAAAGAATTGATTGTCATGCACAGAATGACTAGTGCAAATACAGAACTGTTCTATGACAAAGCAAAAAGCACAAGGTTGATTGAACTAAAATAGTCCCATAAAACGAGTGTTGTTCTAAAAGCGGCTAAAATGCCGCATAGATCTTTTCCTTTCCTCATATCAAATGTCAGATTTTAATCTATGCAGCTTTAAATAGGTCTGTCCCTATTTCTGGCATCTTTCAGGAAAATTACAAGTGCAGCATTCTGTCACTGTTGCGGTTCAAATCAATGACCTTCACTTACCTCGCAGATTTTTAGATGACACACAAAATATCCCATTCCACCCTCCAAGCACCACCCCGCCTTCTTTTCCACCTCTGAGACCCTCCTCCGTTCGAAGCTGAGGGGTCATTTACCACAAGGGTGGTGGAGTGGGGGTGGCATTGTGTGCACGTGTGTATTTTTAATGCTAATGTGGGAGGAGGCAATGAGGACAATGAAGGAAGAACAAAGAGGAGGCCCTATGATTGGGGATGTGCCACATGGACAAGAGGGACAACAACAAAGTGACTGAACATTGTCACAAATGAGAACAATGCAGTGATACGTTTCGCTGTGTGTGTGAATAGGCTCCATTATTCCTCTCTAGAGTGAACATCAGGCATTGTGATGCTTTTCAGGATCTACAAGGATTTGTGCTGCACCAGCATCGAAAGTGCGCAATTAAAATGATCAACGATATTTTTTTCATTATTTAAAATCCACAGTATATCGTGTTCACTAAAAATGTTGAGTGTGTTTAACGGCTGTGGATAAAGCTTTAGGTAATAATGCACTTTAACATCCTCCTTGTCATCAGATAAAAGTACATTGAAGTAGAGTGCAGTGCATTAGCTTGGTGAGGTTGCAGAAAGTGCAAGCTAGAAACGCGCAAAGAAATTGGCAAGTTGCGAAGACCGAAGTCTGCACAGACAAAGAAATTCTTGCAAAGAAAAGCTCGAAACATTTGTTCTCAGAATGTAACATTATCATTGTCACGCACACGTTTACAAAAATGAAAGTGTATTATTCAGTGATGTGAAAGCGCACAGAAAAGTGTCAAGGGAAATTAAGTCCTAACAAAACCGTTCCCACCAAAATTTGCGCTGGGGCAGACTTGGGTTGGGCTTGATGGTTCCATTGAGAGAAACTGCAAATGTATTTATCTCGTCATATTTTTTTTTTAGTGAACGGGTTACTGCTATGCACGTGAAAAAAATAGAGAGAGAGAGAGAGGGAGAATAAATATGCAGTAAAGTCTACTCTCTGCATTTGACACCCTCAGAAGCAGTGGGTAGCAACTGTCTCACACCTGCAGACCAAAACATCTTGTCAGCACCCTTGTCAATGAAGATAACTGGAGATTTACCTTCACAATGTTTCACCGAAAATTGTGATGTCATATTTGTATAACCATGACAACGACACACAAGACAATTATCACTTGAATATATTGTGAATGCACTTATATGGAACTAGATGCATATGCCGTGAGGTAGTTTTTGTCGATGACGACAGTAATAGATCATCTGTTACAGAGGCTCAATGGGAAGATCGTTTTTGTTTTGAATTATTCTGATACGATTATAGTGCATACGGGACCATTATTTGAATGCATTATTATAATATAATATTGTATATGAATAACCTATATATATAAATTTTTTTTTTTTATTCTATTTTATGTGATTTCAGAATAACGATTTGCAAAAAGTTACCTTTCGGTGTCCAATAATGTTTGTACTTCTGGCGCTATCCTAGATTAAGAATGTGCATGTAACACTTTGGGCCAGGAAAAGGAAAAACAATTGGCTTGCAGTAAAGCAATTGCTTAAACTTTGTGCAGATCGTAAACTTTGAAGGACTGATGTTGCCTCAGTAGCTATATTTAGTTAGTTAAAGAACCACCAAGTAAGAGCAAATACAAATTCTGATTTCAAATTTTAATGGATTGAAGATTTATATTTTGCATGTTGGTATGTGGTTAGTGATAAATGCAATTTAATTGCGCCACCATAATATTTGGGCAGCAAATTATTAATATTGATGTATGATGATGAATTGTTATAGACCCAATTAATATCCATATCTGCGATACACATAATATATTGCACGTTTAAAGTCATATTTGAACGTTGAATCGACTATGCATGTCCTCTACTCTCCTGATCGGGGGATCAGCTGTAATTGACCTGAATTTCCATGCCAAGGGTTCTAACCTGCTGGCCTTTTGAGCTAAGAGGCTCGAAGCAATGGCCATGACGACCAACATCTGTGTGATTCTTTGCGTTCAGAAATCATGCTGATTCATTCATTCAGCATTTCGGCGGCTGAGATAAGAAGATGTGAGAAAGTTCGAGAGGAATGAGATCATACTTTAATCCTGAATGTTTTTCTGTTTCATACTGAGACAAGGCATACTAATCCTCTCTAAAACACAATATACGCAGAGATTACACGTGACAAACCCGCGACGTATATAAATTTATTTGTGTAGTGTTGTAAACGATGTATTACACTGTCCTCACGCTGGTTTCAAACCAACCATAGGAGTCGCGAGTCAGCAAATAATACATTGATTAAATGCTAATATTACCTCTGTGCATTTGATATAGTCCTCAGCTCATTCCCTTGGCACTTCTGCACTCTGCTGAGAACTGAAGTCTCAAGAGGGGCCGTCACAACACAACCCGTCCCAAAATTGTCCTGGTGCGACAGATGTATCTCGTTTGTGACACACACAAAATATACAAAGGAGGTTTTCGAAAGGGATATTTTTAAGTACCAATGGGAAACACAATCTCCTAGATATGGTAATACATGCATAATAAATGCAAGTATGGATCAACATGAGAGAAAAAAAAAAAACACATGAGTGCTGTTACTTGATCCTGTCAATGCGCCAAACCATAATGACCAAGACAAGTGCCAATGTGCTTAAGCCAAGAGTAGACACACACAAGCATGTCTATACCATATCTAGGTTAACTTTGTCTGGCCAATCTGCTCTGGTTTCTGTATCCTTAATCTCTTCCCCTGTGTCGACTCAGAGGGAGGCAGAGCCCATAATACGACAGGATTCTCATTTCTTTGCATTCGGTGTGAACAATGAAGCTTGTAAACAAGATTAAATGAAACGGAAGGATGCATCCAAGGGTTGCTTTTTGTTTGTTAGTTTTGTGAATTGTTTGAGTTGGACACCTTTGTGAATGCTACTCGGTTGGTGTTTCCAATGGCACTGTTATTGATTAGTGCATTTTTCTTCCTTTAGTCTCACAAATAGTAGTAAAAAATGAAAATAAAAATAAATATGCTGGTAACACTTTATAATAAGTACACAGTAATAAGCATTAGCTAAGCATTTCTAAATACTGAAGACATCATTTCTAAAGTATGTTTCTGACATGAATGAGGATTTGCATATAGTTGGTAAATACCTTATTATAAAGTGTTACCCGTCATCGCCACCTGATACTTTCTTTTTCTGACAGTTTACAGTATGCAGTTGCACACTGAATGATTTTGCAGTTTTTAATGTGAAGTGAATCTCAGCATCACCTATGTTCCGTCAAAACCATTTATCTAAATGACAAATGAAAACACTGTGAAGTATTTACAAACTATATACAAATAATTATTCATGTCGGGACTGTGCTTTACAAATGATGACTTCAGTATTTACAAATGATTAGTTAATGCTTACTCGTGTGTACTTATGACAAAGTGTTACCCATATGTTTTGTTTATAACTGACTTTTTACAATTAAGCACTAAATCTCTGAATCTGCATTTGTGGGTACGCGTATGAAGTCTTTATAGTGGATATAGTGACCTGCTGGTTGCCAAACATTCCATTTCGCTTTGGCTTTTTGTAAACGGTTTTACCTAATTGACACATTACACCACGCCTTTTTGATAAACAGAAGTAATTCAGAACCGCGGAACCGTTGCGAAATAGTGGCCACACACTTCATCTTTAGGACTGCCATAGGTAATTTATCATTGTTTATAATTAGGCTTTTTGTCCCCACTTGTAAGACAATTCAGTACAGTACTGTCAAGAACGACTAGCGCACACTAGTAGAACTTTTGAAAAATAATTAATTTTCCACACACAACGATATATAAAGGTCAATGTATTTTTAAGCAACTTAGAAACCTGAAGCAATATGACACTTTTAAGTGTTCTTTCGCGGTATTTATTATTCCAATATGTACAGGAGTGAATGATGATCCAAATATTTTCCCCAGAAATACATTACAAAAGGTACTACGACAAGAACAATCTTTACATTTTTACTCACATATTACAATATTAACAAGTATGGATTTTGTTCAAGACTCCACTCAAAGCCTATATTGATCCAATGCCGGCTGAACTACATTACTGGAACTATCAGCATTGATCAGCTGGTACTATTGGGGGCTGAAACCAGCACATTGATCCAGCATAACGCAGAGAGAGATTAGACCAATGTGAAGGGGAATGCTGAGATCCAGCTGCACCCAAAGGGGCATTCCCATCCTCATGGGTTAGGGGATCCATCCTCCTCCCCCATGCTTTATTCCTTTCCATTCTGCTCACTGGTGCATGTATTTGTATTGTGTCCCTCTGACCATGTGCTCCTCTCTCCCAGTGAATGAGCCATGAGTGGTGCAAGGCACCACCCAAAACAACAGTCCCAGCCTCCTATACTCAAAACAAAAATCCATTCATGTTTAATAACCGGCACTCATCCCCAAACCAAAACGTTCACTCCTGCACCTTGTTTGTTTTACTCTTATGTCACAATGCCAACTATATTTGTCATCCGATTGCGCACGTGTCAAACTGTGATGAATGACTCCAATAGAAGCGCGAGGATGAGAAGTCCCAGCTGCCTTCGGAGGAGAGGTGCAGCCAAAAGATATCAAACATTGTCCACTGCTGTCCCCCAGTTGTGGGGCAGAGCGTCATTGACCCGAGGGATTGCAGTACATCCGATGTATAAAACAACGGATACAGTAGCTTATGATGCATCATGCCTGCAGAATAACAAGAAGGAAAACTAAAAAAAAACAACTTTGTGTACGTCGGTCCTCCGAAAGGATGAGAACGTTTGCTTTAAGTGCATGGTAAATATGCTCAATGCTGGCACTACGACTAAGTTTAGCAGCTCTGTCAACTTGTGATGACCCCAAAAAAATCTCAATCAATATTTGAGAAAAACTGATATAGCAGTAGTCAACAAATCATTTGCAACATCCCCAAACCCGAAGCGCATCCACCGCAAAACATACCTGTTTGCCAAATATACGTGGGTTTAATTCCCACCACTGCTTGTGCGTCCAGTTCCCAGACGGCGAGAAAGAGCAGCGCTAACCTCCACAGCAAGGGTGCCCTTTTCAGCACCCGCAGCTTTCCAGCAGCTCCGCTGGCCAGCCCCATGGCCACCGCCACTGCGCAGCAGGCACCGTACTTCCCAATGCAGTCAGGAGGGATGAAAAATAAGCAGCCAAGCCACGAGGTGAAGATGAACTCAAGTGTGTGTGCCTTCTTAGGCTTTGCTTTTTTTGGCCACCCCAGTTTGTCCAAGGAGAGGTAATCCTGCTCGATGCTGGACGGACGACTCCACTTGCTCTCCTGCGCGTCTCTTCTTTCGCTCTTGGCTCCTTAAAGAGAGAGAATCATGTTTGGCACCAATAACACAAGGAACAATAGATCCCCAAAGACAGCCTGCTGCTGCTGCTGCATGCTGGGTTGATGCAGCACCTCCCTCCCTGCCTCTCCCTCTCTTGCTCTCTCTCTCTCTCTCTCTCTCTACACATATATATATACACACACACGCCCACCCATTCTACTCTCCCTCCTCCTCTCGCATCCTCCTTTTCAGATCCACTCAAGCCCAAACACACAAACAAACCAAAATCGAGAATCAAAGAAAGCAATTAGAACAATCTTTGAATTAAATATTCTTCATATTTGATGATTTTTCATTAATTCCAAGATATTATTCAAGCTTCGCAAAAAAGTTGTTGAAAAATGTGATTAATGCATTTTTTTAGAATAATTAATGAGAAAATATTAATCTTTTGACAGCACCAGTTTAAACAAATTTAAATCCTTTTGAACTCATTTTCAAATACTTTCGAATGTACTAAAGGCGAATAATTTTTGATTTTTTTTCCCGTAATGCCATTGGGTATCAACTTGCACATGCGCATACCCTGGTATTATGGGAAGAAATACCAAAACAGAAATCACGCAATGCAGACACAATAATAAAACCATAATAGTTCCGAATAAACTATCTTTACGTATTTAATTTTTGAACGTATTGATATAATATAAGCCAAATTCTAAAGAAAATAAATAAATCACTCTAGCATAGAGATGCACAGCTCTATCTTTTCCATTTACCTATTTTCAAAAGGTTTTTTTTGCTGCACTTAATGCCAAAAAATTGTTTTGTTTAATGGTGTGCCATAAGATTTTTGTAATGCAAAATATCTGCCCAGATTCAACACAGGTGAGGAAAAACGTGTATTATGTCAGAAATTCAAAACAGCTTCCTCTACCTTTGAAGGTCAAACAATTGCTACAAAACAGCTAGATGAAATATGAACGACAACACAAATTCAAATCTTTTGAGGGGTATATCACATGAAGTGTTGAGATCCTAGGTGTTTATTTTGATCCCTTCCCTCTCATGAACAAAGAAATTATAATCCAAGCATCCCTGAAAATGGGTTCGGCTCGGTGCAGTCCATAACTGCTACCGTGCTTTTGCCTCATCCTGATCTCTCCATTGTCCTTCCATCCTTTGGCTTAAGACGAGTAGCCAGATTGAGGGGCCAACCCAGTGGGGGTATGCTTTTAGAGCCCCAAAAGTCCCACTTCAGGCTGTCTGCTTGTATCCTCCAAAAGAGGATTTAACTGGGTTATTACACTCAATGTCAGTACAGTCGCTAGGCAATCACACAATGAAATAGGGTCATGGCGTCTTAAAATTTTTCAAACCTGCTTACCTGTCAATACCCACCAGGTTGTTTTGGATGAAGTGATTGAACTTGAACCTCTATCTATCTGTTTCTTAGTTTTGTTTTTAGTGTTTTCAGTTTTATGGCCATTAACAATGCTTAAATGACGTAAAATTGGCGCCACGGGCAAAAATGACCAACAAGCACCACCTAAAGAAAATATCTGGACGATGGATAAGCAAACTTATATTTCATAAAAATTGAGAAAAATAATTGTACTTAAAAAAAATACAACACTGAGGTTAAATAAAAATAACCATAATGTAGTTGGTTTAATATGCTCATCCAACTAAAATTAATGAACATCACTTTGTTGTAACAATTCCAATGAGTCATGTGAACATTTAGTTTAATGTAACATTTAGTTGACACCAGAAAATGAAAAGCAATACAACACTGTTGTACAACAAGCAAACCATTAGGGGGTCCAATTAGGAAATTTCCAATTTGTGATGTGTCATTGCAGTGTCAGGTTCCAATTGTGGCCCAATTCCTCCAATGCATTGAGGGACTCTACTCGCCACAAGCCAGCAACAGCGACTAAGGGGCTCGATGCAGGGAATTCCTGACAGCAGCACGTCATTGCCGTTTCCAAAGCAATGCTTTGTCATTGATTTCTTTCTTCCATGCTCCCTTCAGCTTGGGGCCCAATTAAATATTTAATGATGTCAAAAATTTGACCATGAAACCGATTTAAACAGTATTTCCTGTGGGGAAAAAAAAAAAAAAAATCTAAATCATTAAACATTAAAAAAAAAAATCTAAATAAAAAAATTACGGCTCATTTTTAGAGAGGTCAAAATAATAGCCAATTGTCATGTCAATCGTTTAGTGCAGGTGTGGGCAAACTACGGCCCGGGGGCCACATGCGGCCCGTTAAACGTTTTAATCCGGCCCGTCCAACTTGAAAAAAATTAAATGAATAAACCTTGTCAATGTTTTATTACTGTGGCGTGTCAAAGACAGATATTTTGTTGTAATGCTTTTGTTCATTTTCATTCAAAATCAAAAGTATTTTTTTTTCTCCGATGAGGTGAGGATACCAAAACACTCTATCCATCTGCTCCAAGTCCGGCCCCTCTGTCAAATTTTAGAACCCATTGTGGCCCACCAATCAAAAATTTTGCCCACCCCTGGTTTAGAGCTTGACTCATCTGACTTCCGTACGCATTTTTTTTTTGTACTATGCTTTCCCTCATTAAAGAAATATATATATATATTTGAACAACATTGCATTCATAACCGCAACACGCAAGCACAGCTGATCCAATTGAATTCTATTTGTCTTTTCTACACATACCTCTTTCAGAACCAGTAACAGAAATTTGTGGGCTGTAGCAAATGTCCAGAGGAAACATGTCTGACACAAGACGCTACGCCGATCACGGGTGGAAGCAGTTGCACGTCCCTCTCACTCTGACATCCCTCCCTAGAGCACAAACAAAGCCTTCGGGCCAGATGTGGCCCTCCAATTTCATTTCATGTGGCCTATGATCGCTTGCTGCAGTTTTCCTTTCTTTCAAAATTAGCCTTAATCATACTTACAAAATGAAGGGGCAATTATGATATTTGATGGGGTGAATATTAGTGTTACCCCACACAGAACATGAGGGACAAGACATTTAACTGCCTGCAGCTTTGACCGCTAGTCTGTAAATAAACGCAGCTCAACTTTTAGCTAGCAGTTGTTAAGTATGCCATATGATTAAAGGAAATAAAAAATGGCAGCATGAGCACGACTCTCTTCAGATGGAGGGAAAGCAATCAAAAATGATTTTACAATATATTCATTCATTCAGCCTGTTGCGAATGTTGGACTTGTCTGCTTCCTTTATTTCTTCGAAAGAACTATTGATGTTGCCATCCATCCATCCATCTTCTGCACCGCTTCTCCTGACTAGGGTCGCGGGGGGTGCTGGAGCCCATCCCAGCTATCTTCGGGCAGTAGGCAGGGTACACCCTGAACTGGTTGCCAGCCAATCGCAGGGCCCACAGAGACAAACAACCATCCGCGCTCACACTCACACCTAGGGGCAATTTAGAGTGTTCAATCAGCCTGCCATGCAGGTTTTTGGAATGTGGGAGGAAACCGGAGTACCGGGAGGAAACCCACGCAGGAACGGGGAGAACATGCAAACTCCACACAGGATGGCCGGAGCCGGAATCGAACCCACGCCCGATGCTGTCTCTCACTGTGAGGCCATCGTTGCTAACCAGTCGTCCACCGTGCCGCCTGTTGATGTTGCCTTTAACTAAAAATAAAAGATTTAGGACAATTAGATTTATCATTCAGTCTTTTCCTATTTACCCAAAGAGTTTGCATTTTGCTCCCTTAACTGTGAATTGAACCAAATGCTGACAACCAACGTACATCACACCTGTGAATTACTATGCATTCATGCGGTTTTACCACATCACCCGACGGCTTCCCGAGGGCAACAATAACTATGACGTGTTGAAAAAAAAAAGTTCAACACCCCTACCCTCGAGCATTCCCTAAGGCATCAGCATACTGTAGTCAAATAATTGTGATAATTTGCTGCAGAATAAAAAAATCGATTGTCCTACTAAAATGAGTACACGCAATGATAATGCTCAGAGATAAAAACTTTACTTTCACATAGGGAATTTAAAATGTCCATTTTATTAGTCAACAAGATGCAATAAAATGACATTTCTATCAGAGAGGATTTTAAAAGTAAATTGTAATCACCACTGAGGGATTTTTTTTTTTTTTTATAAATAGCGCATTTTACCGAAGCGCTTTACATATAGTGTAATAAAAATTTGCAGTAAATTAGAGCACTAATTAAAAGACATTTACAGTAGAGACCAGAAGAAAAGCAAAACACCGAGAGTCTCATGTTGAGCCTGAAGCCAAAGAATAAAAATGTGTCTTCAAACGGCTTTTAAAAGTGGATAGAGAGGGGGCTTGCCGAACATTCAATGGGAGATCATTCCAGAGGGAAGGACTGACAACAGAAAAGGCACAATCCCCCCCCTGAGGCAACGCTTAGTCCTCGACACTTCCTAGCAGCATTTGGTCCGCAGACATGAGGCAGCGGGCAGGTGCGTAGGGGTGGAGCAGCTCAGAGAGGTACGCTGGGGCGAGGCCATTTAAAGACTTAAAGACAACCATAAGTATCTTACAATTAACGCTAAAGTGCACTGGCGGCCAGGAGAGAGAAGCCTAGATCGGGTTTATGAGCTCTGTTACGGCATTTGGCTTGGGCCCAACTACATCTCCACTCCCCCTTTCTTTCTGTGTTTGACTCTTGTCGCTTTGTTTACATTTCAAATGTCTCCACCTCTTGCCGTGGGGGACCAATAAAACGGCCTCTGTTCTGCTGCTCAAGGTGGCTGGGACTTATTAGTGCAGCTCGCCCCACTTGTGTGACATGTGTTTCCCGTTTGGTGATATTCGGTCAATTGTGAGACACTAGTTATTTGTCAATGTGTTCAGAAACTTGATTCATACTTTTTGTTATAATCATTTGTTCCAAAATACTATTGCAACAAGAGTGGAATCAAGAGCTGAGTTCTTCTGTGTTTGGTGATCGAACACGAAGACATCCACGCTCACAATCACACCTAGGGGTGATTTAGCGTGTTCAATCAACACGCATGCTTTTGGAATGTGAGAGGAGACCAGTGTACCTGGAGAAAACCCAAACTCGGGGGAAACATGCAAACTCAACAGAGGAAGGCCGGATCCAGAATCGAACCCTGCACCAATGAACTGTGAGGCAGATCTGCTAAGCAGTTGTCCACCGTGCTGGTTTTAATATTTTACATTTTTGATCATATATTGTTCATTGTGTGTTTAAACGATCCCCAATTCTAACCCGACAACAAAGAAGCCACATACATTTTATTTCCAAAGAAAAGAGCTCTCTTGTATAAAAAAATAAATCAAGGATGGCACATAAGAAATGAAGAAGTAATATTGTGGTATAATGTTTGTCCTAAATATCATTCAAACTGCAAAACATAAAATATTAGGCCTACCCATGCAGTGTAGGGCAGCATAAGAGTCACTGCCATCTAGTGGTGATTGGTGGTATTACAACTTAAAACTGCAAACTGCAGATTTTTTTTCATTATTCAATATTTCTTTTCTTTTGTGGGGGGGGGTTCCCCATTTCCCAGAGTTTTTCATGGACAGTTTATATTGAATGTTTATCAGCAGTTTTTTCAGACATTTATTTTTATTTTTTTGTGGTGATGGTTGTAAAAATATTTATATTTTTATTTATTGTTTTTTTTTTTTTTTTATAAATAAATTACATTTCAAAAGTGACGTTTAATTTTTCCAATATTTTTTATTTTATTTATTTATTTATTTTATTTTTTAACTCAACGGGCCACACAGAGTATGGTTGATGTGGCTCTCAGGTCGCCAGCTGCCCATCCCTGGTATCAACCATAAATATCACATACAACAAACTATGAGCCCAAAACAGTTTGAAAGAATTTCAAACACTTAAAAATATCTTTAAACACGACAGGACAAATCCACAATGTACAGTAACTGTACATAAACGTCAACTATTCTGAAGAGGAGGAATTACTGTAGCAGTGCAGCCCGGTGTATAACAATGAGCATTTGACTGCGCAGCAAAGCGCAGGGTTATTGAGCATCAATTGTCCCTGGCCTCTCCGGCGCCGCTCCGCTGAGAAACTCGGCTGCTTTGTAGGACGCTGGCTCTGACCGATTTAGCAGTTAGCGCAAGAATGGTGAGCGCTCCGGTGTTTACTGACCCGAAACCGCTGGATCCATGCAGCGGCAACATGAACTGGCGCTCGTCGATTTGTTAAGCTGTTATAACAGATTCCACTGGTGTAGGTGTCGTATTGTTTGTTGAGTGTATTATTGTTGTATCACCACAAATGTGTATAGCGCCATAGATACAAAGTTTTTTTTAATTGCCACTTGAAAATTAAAAAAAATAAAATCATACACAGATTGAATGCCCTTCAGCTGCAACTTGAGTGCTTTTACACTTTAGCAAAGACTACTTGAGCCTCACCACTTATGCTGGAAAAAAAAGTTGGCTTGGTTTATCTGGCCGTTTCTATTTTTTATGCTAATCACCCGACATGCATCAAAGTTAAGCTCAAGTGGAATACATAGACAAGAGCCTAACAAGAGTGAACTTTCTGCTAATCCCCGAGGCTTGCTTATTTTTCTCCCATTTCTGGCAGGCAACAAAAATGTTACTGAATACTTAAATAGATTTGGCTCAGTAACGTGTCGTGACAGGAGCAGCAGACTGATAGTTCGGACAGGCAGCTTCAAAAATCAGTTATGATTCAGGTTTTTGTGTGGATCATTTCAATATATGTCATTTTTGTCACAAGGCCTCATCAAAGTTATGGTTTCCCTCGAGGGCCACTGTGAACCCACATACAGAAAATGGATGCATAATAACTATGTAATTATAATATCAATAAATTATAACTACTTTTGAAAGCAGAAGCCTTTAAAAAAAAATTCTATAGATTTTAAAAGTGGGGTATTTTTCCAAAAATGCTCAACATTATTAAAAGTGAACACAATTTGAAATGTTGTATTTTGCAAGAAAGTGAATGTCATAGCACATCATTTGCCTTTGCGGGCCAGTAATAAATGCTGTAGCGGGTTAGATCTGCCCCCAGGCCCTTAAGTTTGACACTTTTCAATCCGGTCCTCAGGGTGAATTTGAAAGTGGGGAAAAAAAAAATCCTGCAGAGATGTGCTGTCGTAAGAGTTCTACCATTCCTGGTCGTCTGAGTTAAATTTTAGTCCTGATGTGTGAATGGATGAGAAAGGCCAGGGGGTCGATGCAAGATAAGAAAGTGTGAATATGTACAAATGGGAGACAGCAGGATTTTTTTGGAGCAGACAGCTAAATTTGTTGTTGTTACTTTGGCTTGGCCACAGTTGACAGCGAATGTGCCTCCTTATTTACCACTGCTCATAAGGAATGAGAAATGATAGATCACGAAAATCACTCAGACAATTCCTCAGGAAAGCACACATTATTTCGACTCATTTGGATGATGGGTTGTTGGATGGTGAAAAAAAAGCTGACATGCATTACATGAGCACCACAACAATTCAGCATTCGTGTAAGATAGCAAACAATATAAGCAAACTCCTCTTCAAAATCGCAACGGAATGATGAGATGTAAAATTGACATTTAGATTGATTAGTCATGCCTGGAGAATGAAACCCTCGGATGCTATGTTAGTGAAGCAGAGAGTTCCGTCACATAGATGACCAACCATTCACACTCACAATCATACCTATGAAAATTTAGAGTGATCCATTAACCTGCCATGCATGTTTTCGGAATGTGGGAGGAAACCGGAGTACCCGTAGAAAACCCACGCAGGCACAGGGGAGAACATGCAAACTCCACACAGAATGGCCGGAGCCGGAATCGATCCCATGACCTCTGCACTGTGTGGCCAGTCGGCCACCGTGCCGCCAGCAGAGAGATAATTATAATTATAATAATTTAGAGCAAAAAAAAAAAATCCATGTTTGCGATACGATTCGCTATAGAAATAAATCTCATTTGCTCGGCTTTGCCCTGCTATATTTGTTTGAAAACCTTGTTTGATTTGTTTGTGAACTGAGGCTTCACACCAATGTCCCCCAAGGGGAAAGCAACTCACACTCCGCTGTATATTTGTGTTGCACACTCCACAAAGAAGATTGAAGCAGAAACTGGTTTATTTTTTCTTTTCTTTCCTCAGTGGAAGTTGAACAAACAACCCGACAGTGGCAAATCTGCCTCTTTGCAGAAAGAACTACTGCCGCACAAAATTAGATTTATATATATTTCTATTATCACAACAATTATAACTACCATCACAACAATAATTTTTTTCCACCGCATCATTTAAAGACTACTTCGTAGCAGCGGCAGACTCTCAATTATGTGTTTTGGATCATATGTAAACAAAAGTCATAGAATTTATAAGTAAGGCAATGTTTTGCCTGGGCCGCTCCTGTCCTCTGTTTGACCCGTAGAAATGCGACAGTTTTTGCACCAGTGCCCCAGCTGTCAAAAAAAAAAAAAAAAACATCGCTGACCCATATTCTAGGAATATCACTCACTCTTCAGTACAAACCCTGCATGAAAGATACACATGGAGCGACTACCAAGTAGAAGTAGGCTGCAAGTATGCTCGTACAAAATATACATTTGATTTCGGCGTCGGTGCACCAGATCGAAATTCATATCAGTTCATTTGATACGCAGTTGCTTTTTTTTTTTCCCCCCGCAACCTGCTCGTTCCTATTATGCGACTGGATGTAGAGAGCTATATCGTGCTGCTTTAAATGTGACGTGTCTGATGTTGACTTGAGTGTCACAACGATGCTTGTACCTAGTTGTGCTGATGAGGTAGAAAAAAAAAGGTGCAGCATAACTAAGGACCTTTTTTTTTCCTGTCCTCAATACAGGCAAAAGCTGTTGTCCTAATATATATATATATATATATATATATATGTGTGTGTGTGTATGTATTTGTATGTCTGTCTCAGCTCGCTACAATTTTGAACAGTCTCAGGATTTTTTGTATTTTTTGTTAATCTGTAAAAAAAAAAAGAAAATTGTGATTTTCACTATGCTCAAAGCTCCTGATGTAATATAAGAGATAATTGTGTCTGCTGTGAAGAAGAAAGAAGCCATTCATTTGTCATCATACTGAGTCCATAAAAAATAACATAAAATAAGATAAAGATATTACAAGGATTTTTATGTGCAAAATTTCAGGCTGTTTTTTTTGTTGTTGAAAAATTGCTAGAACACATTTCATTAAAAAGAACAAATTCAAAGAGTATGTTTCTATTTGCAATCCACAACAGCAACAGAAAGTAGGTCAGAGTATTTCTTGAACAAATGTGATGAAAACTACTGAAAAATAAAGTCTATAAATGCAATGTAATCACAGCTCCCCTAGATGACATACTGTGACACGGATATTGATATTATGCTTTGCGGATTTGGTTTAATCCTTAGCGAATTGCACCACATAGCCACCAAAGCCTCATTTTCAAGCAGCGGGCTGCTCCCAATGGTAAAGTCTGGAAATTGGAGACAAGTCCGCTTTGATCAAAGGCATCCTTGGTTTGACTTTTAGCGGAATATCTCAAGATGCAAGAAATCACATTTGAGCTTCGGAGGATCAAACATGGTAAATGTTTTTTTTTTTTTTTTTAGGGTATTTTTTTTGTTGTTTTTTTTTTAGTTCTCTCTGACTGCACGGGTCCACCAAGCAGGCGGTTGCCATGCCCAAGGGTGGCATGAAAACCCACATATTGTGCACTCTACCAATTCGGTAACGGCGATGCGGAATCATTCAGCGGCAAGCGTGTGATTGGTGTTCAGCAGCATGACAAGCAGAGGGAAGGATTGCACCAGACCTGGAGGTTCCTGTCTCCGGGAAGGAATAGCGCTGTACAGCGCTCATTGGTAGAGCCTCAAAGATCCTGGGGGGTCGCGGGGAGTGCAGAGTGGGGGTTTGGATGATGGGGGATGGGGGAAAATGGGGTTAGAATAAGCATGTGGAAGGGGGGAAATAAATACGCACGTGTTTTTGAGGATCCTTGCTAATTGATTGTAAACTTTTTGGAATTATAAATCATTTGTGTCGTTTGTAGCTTATGACTTCACAAGTGTAAATTAAGTTAAATGGTCTTGACCTTAAAAATGAAAACATGATTCTATTCATAAAGCCTGTATACATACCAATATATATATATATATATATATATATATTTATTATTGTATATAGTTTTGTATTATCATTTTTTAAGAAACTATTATGAGAGCAATTGGAAAAATAAATTCAAGACAAGATTAATAATCTACATTTGAAATAATGACACATTTGTGGCTGCAACATACAAAATGAAGACATATTTTAAAGGGGAAGTGAACCCAAAAATCGAAACATGGCATTCTGATTAATATTTCGTTTGCGGAATTTGAGTTAAGCAGCAAATTCCACCCGTTTTTAGTCATCTCAGTCATTTTGTCATTTCTGTCGACTGAAAATGACATCACTGTTGTTTAGGGCTCAGCTCATGACCAATCATGACTCAGCTTTAGAAAGCAGGTGAGTGTGATTGGTCATTACCTGAGCCCCCGAGCAACTGCGATTTTAATTAGACAGAAAATACAAAATCGTCGCCCGTGAAGGTGCATAGAACATTTTATTGCAAATATATTTTTGAGGGCTTGACTTAGACTTTAAATCACAGATTTATCTTTGTTAATTAGATTCGGAAACAACAGCAAACATATTTGGAGCACAATTTCATATTCCAAAATCATATTGCAAAGGATATCCTTGTCACTATCGTTGACCATACATTTATTCAGTCAGTCAAAACTTTATTTAAATCTCAAGCCAAACAACTCATCCAATAAGATAAAAACATGTCCATTGAAAATCTCAGTCAAAATATGGTCTGTAAGTTTATATACACACCTTTACTTACATTTCTCAAGTTGCAGCACAAAATCACATTACTGCAGTAATTCATGATTTGCCTACAGCTCTGGAAATATTCTTATCATTCAGCATTCTCATTATGCATCTTGTGAGCGTATGCCACGTGCATGTTTCCTAGTGTGAACACATTGTTAATACATCTGGCCTTCGGCTGTGTGGTGGAAGCAGGTTGTTGCTGCAGTGGCTTTTTTCATTCTGAGCAACGCCCAGCAAGAATTCAGCTATAGTGGTGAAAGCAAACATGCAGTGTGGAGAGCTAGTCGACATAAATTTTGTTCTTGCACTGCGAGGTGAAAAAATAAATGCTGTAAAACTACATTTGTATATGACATGTATAATATTGTTTATGATCGTATAATATACAATCGTTTCCAAAAATCCCGGAACAATTGGTAACTGCATCAGGCCATTGACATCTACATTTTGCATCGTGACGGATTACTTAATACTTGGTTGAATACTTCTTTAAATCGGCAGATAAATGTGTCGGCACACTTCTGAGTTAATTTTGCTGCCGCCGATATCTGTTACAACAGTGAAGATTAATGGGCCTGGCCTAGAAGAAAGCGTGACCTCCATCTCTGTGTCCCAAAGAATGTTTCATGATTTGCAACATGTTTTCTGTAGATGCTAATTATTTTTTTCTCAATATATTTATAGTTCCTTGATTTACTTCTTCCACAAATGGTCCGTCTTTGCAAGTCAAGCTGTCTTTGTTAAAGACACTCCAGAAAGCCTCATTATGCTGTGGCAATATACCAAAGGGCTCTGTGCCAAGATGGGGCAGCTATTTTGGATTCACGTAAAAGCAGACAACAAAAAAAATTAATTTGTGAAAGTGTCAGAACTATTGCATGTCTTTGCCGTGATTACAATTGTATAAAGACAAGAGTAGAACAGGTATCGACAAAGTTTTTTATGCCCTCACCGTTGAAGTGCCCACCACAATTTGCTCATTCGTTACCAGAGCAGGGCACTTGACCCATGACACCTCCAAACTAGACTAAAATGAACCTGCAGCTTTTCTTAATCGTATCCTTTTTTAAAATTTGTCATCACCCACCCCAAAAATGGGCCTCCGGCCGCGCCGCAGGGCCCAAACCGTTCCTCCCCCAGGACGGACTGCCCAGCTCTGTTCTGTACTATAGCATAGGAGACATTTCCACGAGCCTGGAACACCTCACGAGGGGTGCATCCTCACCTTGAGGAGGAACAGCAGCACAACTCCGACACATTGCGGAGGAAACTCATATAGCTCGCTTATGTCCAGGGTCTTGTTTTTTCAGTCATCACCCTCAGCTTGTGACCATAGGTGAGGGTAGGAACGCAGCTTGACTGGTGAGGGTAGGAACGCGACTTGACTGGTAAATACAGAGCTTTGCCTTGCGGCTCAGCTCCTCCTCTTCACCACGACAGACCGATATAGTGTAAATCACTCCAGACCAATCATGTCACTGATGTTGTAGTGGTACACTCGCCCGAGTTGTGTACGGGCAACGTGGGTTCAGTTCCCACTCAGTGACGGTGTCTATGTCTGCCCTGTGACTGGCTGGGGACCAGTTCAGGGTGTAGTGCGCCTTTCGCCCGTAGTCAGCTGGGATAGGCTCCAGCACCCTCCCGCGACCCTGTACAGGATAAGCGGTGTGGATAATGACATGACATTCCCGACCCCAAGATACTGGAACTCCTCCACTTGAGGCAGAATTTCCTCCTGATCTTGACAGGAAAGACCTTTAGCATTCTCTTCCCGAACACAAATGACTCTACAGTGTGCTAACTAAACAAATATAACTTTTGTTGATAATTTTAGCACCTGATATTGGTTATATGGTGTTTGAATAGTAAAAAATTGTAAATTACTCAATTAAATTACTAAATTGCTGTAATCAATTTTTTTTTCGAGTCAGCTAATCCTCCATCAAACGTCTCCAGTTGGTCCAAAATGCTGCTGGTCGCCTCTTGACCTGTACTCGTAACTCCTACTCCTGCTCCCTGAACATATTAGAGTTCATTTTAATTCAGACAATTTTTTCTGGAACCAAGTTTCATTTGGGCGGCATATCTCCAATTGGTCGTTCGTTATAAAGAGAAATGTCTTATTCACCCTTTTGTATTACGAATAGCTGTTCAACCAAACAAAACATACTTCATCCAAATACTCATTGGTTCAATCAGTGTAAATAAAAAATAATAATAATTTATGATGGAACAGCTTTATAATATAAATTATAAACGTTTATGGCAAAAACAAAGCAAGCAAGTTGTAGCAAATTTCCCCAATGTGGAACTATTAAAGGTCATCTTTATTTTTATCTTTAATGGCAAAATAATTTGCTGAGTTGTTTAGACTTACTGGATGTCTGTAAATTGAAAGACAGTACACCGGTCAATTAATTCTGTTAATCTTTGTTGAGAAATGGGAAAATTGGGAAACCCTTTTTTTTTTCACAACTGCCAGCCTTCACAATTTTTGTTCAATTAAAATTTTGAGGTCACTAAACCTTTTTTTGTTAATCGTGAAAAATCTTTCAGTAGGATACTCGAATACTAACATATTTCCTATCTAGATTCAACCACCCCGTTGTATTATATTTTTATTGTTTGATTATAGCCTTCCTTCAGCTCCTCGGGATTACCTGAAGAAAGGAAATTGCTCCTCAAAAATCAAAATTTTCAACTTAAATGAAGTCATTGATTAATAAAACTGTTCTATAAAGAAAAAAAGAGAATTTCGAGCCTGATAGCAATCAAAGCTTCCACACAGAGGTGCATATGACTGAAGGTTACTTCTGAGTCAAGTAGAACGTGCTCCTTTTTTATTTTTTTCCTTGTTTGCATAATAGATGCAGTTAAATTACGAGAGAAATTACAATACATCCATCATAACATCATGCACGCACAACATTGGATGTGGTGAAGGAGAAAGGAAAACGGTGGAGGTGAGTAAGTATTTGCTCGCGCGGCGCTTTCTTGACTACGTGTGTGCGGTGGAGACAGCACTCAGACAAGACTCTGAGAACTGCTGATTAACCCTGACACTCAGTCTGACACAATCACTGCCCGCTCCTCTAGTCAATGGAAATGACAAGGGCAGCAATTTTGGCATGAGGACCAATCACAAATTAGGCGTAATGGTTGCTGATTTGTGCTGACCACAGCGAATCACGGCTTCTTGCAATTAAAAAAAAAAAACAACATGCACCCAATCAAGGGTGAGAAGGTCAAACCGAACAGAGCGTTCTGTTTGGGGGTGCTCGGTAAAGGTTATCAAGCTTTTTGACGGAATGTGAATAATGTTTTTTTTTGTCCAATTCAATCCAGCCTATTTCAAAAACACATTTCAAAAAACAAGAGTTGACCAAAGTGCTGCGCAGAAAAAAAAATGAGCGAATGCTGAAGGAGCTGTAGGGGCGCCAAGAAGCAAGTAAAAATTCACCTTCCAATATAATATCGACAGCACTGTTACTAAGTCAAAAAGAAACAACGGTAGTTTCAATTAATATCAACTGTTAAATAAGCAAAGAGGAGCAATCACCTGCGTTAAATTAAATCTTGATTGCCAGGGTTACTTGCTGTATATTTCTAAATTTCTGATGGTGCTTTGAAAAAATAAATAAATAAATATTAAAGGCCAATGAGATTTTGTCATGGAGAAAAGTGAGACATGAGTAAATCTAACGCCATTACAGAAATTAAATAAATGTTATATTCTGTTATTACTTTCAGTTATTTACCAAAACTTTATTTTTGAAGACTCAAAGGCCTAAATCTAATTTAAAAGCACATGCCATTGCACTTCATGCACCTCATTGCCAATGAAATGATTAATGTCAGGAATGAAAGTTCTGGATGAACTCTCAAAAGACTGAATGTTTAAATAAAATTTAAAAAAAAACATAGGAAAACGTGGCTTGCTCATTGAGTAAACTCAAATTAAATCTTATGTGGGTGAATAAATCTCTTTCGTTGGGGAAGATGCACATGTTTACAAAATCTTGTCAACAAACCCTGAACATAGATTATTTTACGCCCTCCTCTGGCTGATTGGGGTACTGCTCGCTCTGCGTGGGTAAAAGGGCAAATGTATTGATGTGACCCCAGAGAAAACAAGTTAACATGTAAAATTAGAAAGAAGACGAAAATAGGGAGAAAATGGGAGAAAGAGAGGTCAAGTTGTTGCACCTTTGGTTTGTCCAATAAGTAAGACGCAAAAACCTGCATGATTTGTTTGATGGTAACAAAACAACTGAGAACATTTTCCATTTTGTATTAGAAATTGTGTGGTGTTATTTTATAACTCAATGACAATTTTGAAAATGTGGTTTCTTTTGTAAATGTACGGTATGTAAATCGTCGATGCAGTTTCTAATGTCTCAACAAGGATGGCACATCGAGCGTCTTCGTCTCAGCAGTGAAAAGCTGTCGCATCACATCCAGGTGCCTGTAACGGAATCCTCAACCTTCAGCAAATCACGCCAGCGGTCACAACCTTTCATGATTACTCTTGTCAGCAGATGAACAGCAGCTGTCACCTGTACGAGTCGTCATCGCTTCCACAAAAATGTTTTTAGTTGAACAGCCATATTGTCAATAAGTGTAATTGTTTGTGCAGCCATGTCATCACTCCAATGCTTGAAAAGTGCGCAATTAAGGCTTAAGTGTCTCAGTTGCGCTAGTTAAATCAATGCCCAAGTTATTTTCTTTAGTAAAAAAAAATTACATTTCTTTTCTATTTTCTATTTCTTTCCCAATACATTGCACTTTCTATTATTATTGAAATAAAACACCGACAGAAAATCCACAAGTGACTATAAGGATGAAGATACACTTTTTATAAGATTTCAAAATTAGTTCTGCAACACTTAAAATTGATCAATGGTACTTTCACATCATTCATCTCCTGTGGACGAAGCCTCCCTTGTTTATAAAACTTGGTGACGCGCCTGATATGTACATTAAGCAGAAATTAATGGGGGTAATGGCAAAAGCAGTGGGGCGATAGTTCTACTGAATTAAGAGGATACTGACTTATCTTTTTTTTTCTTTTTTTTATGTAATTTTATGGGTTAACCCACCCAGGGACACAAACTAGGAGTTCTGTGTTCAAATTTGGTATAGGTCAACGCACTTGTCCGTGAACTAAAAGGTTGGTGTTTCAAGCTCACCCTGGGACATTTTCAAGGTTTTCGGAAATGCCATTTGAATGCAATCCCTTTGGCAAATAATAAGCTCATGCGTTGGAAGACCCAACTGAAGATGACCATCCTGTACATGTTTCTGTGGTTCAGCGCATTCGGCTGTCAACTGAGAGTTTGGTGTTTCAAGCCCACGCAGGGATGACATTGAGGTTTTCCGAAATGCTGTTCAGAAGAAATTATTGGTGAGCGCGTTCGGCTGTTAACTGAGAAGTTGGTGGTTCAAGCCCACCCAGGGACGCCCCCATGAATTATAGCTTTCAAATTTGGTATTGGTTTGCGCATTCGGTTCTGAACTGAAGGGTAAGTGGTTCAAGTTCACCTGGGACCAAGACAAGGGTTTCTGAGTGCCATTATGTGGCAGTACTTTGGCAAAGAATTGACTTATATGTGTAAAATCTTAACAGTAGGTATCCCCTGTCCCTGTGGCGCAATTGGTGAGCGCGTTTCGCTCTTAACTGAAAGGCTGGTGTTTCATACCCACCCAGTGACGCACACAAATATATTGGTTTTCAAATTTGGTATCGGTTTGCACATTCGGTTGTGAACTCAAGGGTTGGTGGTTCAAGTTCACCTGGGACAAAGTCAAGCGATTCTGAGTGCTCTTCGTGGCAAATCCTTTGGCAAAGAATTGGCTAATATGTGTAAAATCTTAGCAGAAGACATGTCTCTGTGGCGCAATCGGTGAGCGCGTTCGGCTGTTAACAGAAATTTTGATGGTTCAAACCCTCCCAGGGACGTTCACAAGCATTATGGTTTTCAAATTTAGTATTGGTTTGCGCATTCGGTTGTGAACTGAAGGTTAAGTGGTTCAAGCTCACCTGGGACCAAGACAGGGGTTTCTTAGTGCCCTTTTGCTGCAATGACTTTGGCAAAGAATTGGCTTATATGTGTAAAATCTTAGCAGTCGACATGTCTCTGTGGCGCTGTTAACTGAAAGGTTGGTGGTTCAAGCCCACCCAGGTACGTGCACAAGCATTTTGGTTATCAAATTTGGTATCGGTTTGCACATTCGGTTGTGAACTGAAGGGTTGGTGGTTCAAGTTCACCTGGGACAAAGTCAAGGGATTCCGAGTGCTCTTCGTGGCAAATCCTTTGGCAAAGAATTGGCTAATATGTGTAAAATCATAGCAGTAGACATGTCTCTGTGGCGCAATCGGTGAGCGCGTTCGGCTGTTAACTGAAAGGTTGGTGGTTCAAACCCACCCAGGGACGCACGCGTGGACTTCAGTTTTCAAATTTAATTTAGCTTTGCTCATTCGTTTGTGAACTGAAGGGTTGGTGGTTCAAGTTCACCTGGGACAAAGTCAAGGGTTTCTGAGTGCCGTTTCTTGGCGAAGAAATGGGATATATGTGTCAAATCTAATATTACTAATCCCCTGCATAAGTCTCTGTGTCGCAATTGGTGAGCGCGTTCAGCGAGTAATTGAAAGTTTGGTGGTTCAAGCCCATCCAGGGACGCACACAAGGATTTTGGTTATCAAATTTGGTATCGGTTTGCACATTCGGTTGTGAACTGAAGGGTTGGTGGTTCACGTTCACCTGGGACAAAGTCAAGGGATTCTGAGTGCTCTTCGTGGCAAATCCTTTGGCAAAGAATTGGCTAATATGTGTAAAATCTTAGCAGTGGACATGTCTCTGTGGCGCAATCGGTGAGCGTGTTCGGCTGTTAACTGAAAGGTTGGTGGTTCAAGCCCACCCAGGTACGTGCACAAGCATTTTGGTTATCAAATTTGGTATCGGTTTGCACATTCGGTTGTCAACTGAAGGGTTGGTGGTTCAAGTTCACCTGGGACAAAGTCAAGGGATTCCGAGTGCTCTTCGTGGCAAATCCTTTGGCAAAGAATTGGCTAATATGTGTAAAATCTTAGCAGTAGACATGTCTCTGTGGCGCAATCGGTGAGCGCGTTCGGCTGTTAACTGAAAGGTTGGTGGTTCAAACCCACCCAGGGACGCACGCGTGGACTTCAGTTTTCAAATTTAATTTAGCTTTGCTCATTCGTTTGTGAACTGAAGGGTTGGTGGTTCAAGTTCACCTGGGACAAAGTCAAGGGTTTCTGAGTGCCGTTTCTTGGCGAAGAAATGGGATATATGTGTCAAATCTAATATTACTAATCCCCTGCATAAGTCTCTGTGTCGCAATTGGTGAGCGCGTTCAGCGAGTAATTGAAAGTTTGGTGGTTCAAGCCCATCCAGGGACGCACACAAGGATTTTGGTTATCAAATTTGGTATCGGTTTGCACATTCGGTTGTGAACTGAAGGGTTGGTGGTTCACGTTCACCTGGGACAAAGTCAAGGGATTCTGAGTGCTCTTCGTGGCAAATCCTTTGGCAAAGAATTGGCTAATATGTGTAAAATCTTAGCAGTGGACATGTCTCTGTGGCGCAATCGGTGAGCGTGTTCGGCTGTTAACTGAAAGGTTGGTGGTTCAAGCCCACCCAGGTACGTGCACAAGCATTTTGGTTATCAAATTTGGTATCGGTTTGCACATTCGGTTGTCAACTGAAGGGTTGGTGGTTCAAGTTCACCTGGGACAAAGTCAAGGGATTCCGAGTGCTCTTCGTGGCAAATCCTTTGGCAAAGAATTGGCTAATATGTGTAAAATCTTAGCAGTAGACATGTCTCTGTGGCGCAATCGGTGAGCGCGTTCGGCTGTTAACTGAAAGGTTGGTGGTTCAAGCCCACCCAGGGACGCACGAGTGGACTAAAGTTTTCAAATTTAATATAGCTTTGCTCATTCGTTTGTGAACTGAAGGATTGGTGGTTCATGTTCACCTGGTACAAAGTCAAGGGATTCTGAGTGCTCTTCGTGGCAAATCCTTTGGCAAAGAATTGGCTAATATGTGTAAAATCTTAGCAGTAGACATGTCTCTGTGGCGCAATCGGTGAGCGCATTCGGTTGTGAACTGAAGGTTAAGTGGTTCAAGCTCACCTGGGACCAAGACGAGGGTTTCTGAGTGCCCTTTTGCTGAAATGACTTTGGCAAAGAATTGGCTTATATGTGTAAAATCTTAACAATAGATATCCTATTGTACATGTCTCTGTGACGCAATCGGTGAGCGCATTCGGCTGTTAACTGAAAGGTTGGTGGTTCAAGCCCACCCAGGGACGCTCGCGAGGACTTCAGTCTTCAAATTTAATATAGCTTTGCTCATTCGTTTGTGAACTGAAGGGTTGGTGGTTCAAGTTCACTGGGACAAAGTCAAGGGATTCAGAGTGCTCTTCGTGGCAACTCCTTTGGCAAAGAATTGGCTAATATGTGTAAAATCTTAACAGTAGACATGTCTCTGTGGCGCAATCGGTGAGCGCGTTCGGCTGTTAACTGAAAGGTTGGTGGTTCAAGCCCACCCAGGGACGTGCACAAGCATTATGGTTTTCGAATTTGGTATTGGTTTGCGCATTCGGATGTGAACTGAAGGTTTAGTGGTTCAAGCTCACCTGGGACCAAGACAAGGGTTTCTGAGTGCCCTTTTGCTGCAATGACTTTGGCAAAGAATAGGCTTATATGTGTAAAATCTTAACAATAGATATCCTGTTGTACATGTCTCTGTGGCGCAATCGGTGAGCGCGTTCGGCTGTTAACTGAAAGGTTGGTGGTTCAAACCCACCCAGGGAAGCACGCGTGGACTATAGTTTTCAAATTTAATATAGCTTTGCTAATTCGTTTGTGAACTGAAGGGTTGGTGGTTCATGTTCACCTGGTACAAAGTCAAGGGATTCATTCGGAGTGCTCTTCGTGGCAACTCCTTTGGCAAAGAATTGGCTAATATGTGTAAAATCTTAGCAGAAGACATGTCTCTGTGGCGCAATCGGTGAGCGCGTTCGGCTGTTAACTGAAAGGTTGGTGGTTCAAGCCCACCCAGGGATGTGCACAAGCATTATGGTTTTCAAATTTGGTATTGGTTTGCGCATTCGGTTGTGAACTGAAGGTTTAGTGGTTCAAGCTCACCTGGGACAAAGTCAAGGGATTCCGAGTGCTCTTCGTGGCAACTCCTTTGGCAAAGAATTGGCTAATATGTGTAAAATCTTAGCAGTCGACATGTCTCTGTGGCGCAATCGGTGAGCGCGTTCGGCTGTTAACTGAAAGGTTGGTGGTTCAACCCCACCCAGGGACGCACGCGTGGACTTCAGTTTTCAAATTTAATATAGCTTTGCTAATTCGTTTGTGAACTGAAGGGTTGGTGGTTCAAGTTCACCTGGGACAAAGTCAAGGGATTCCGAGTGCTCTTCGTGGCAACTCCTTTGGCAAAGAATTAGCTAATATGTGTAAAATCTTAGCAGTCGACATGTCTCTGTGGCGCAATCGGTGAGCGCATTCGGCTGTTAACTGAAAGGTTGGTGGTTCAAGCCCACCCAGGTACGTGCACAAGCATTTTGGTTTTCAAATTTGGTATTGGTTTGCGCATTCGGTTGTGAACTGAAGGTTAAGTGGTTCAAGCTCACCTGGAACCAAGACGAGGGTTTCTGAGTGCCCTTTTGCTGAAATGACTTTGGCAAAGAATTGGCTTATATGTGTAAAAACTTAACAATAGATATCCTATTTTACATGTCTCTGTGGCGCAATCGGTGAGCGCGTTCGGCTGTTAACTGAAAGGTTGGTGGTTCAACCCCACCCAGGGACGCACGCGTGGACTTCAGTTTTCAAATTTAATATAACTTTGCTAATTCGTTTGTGAACTGAAGGGTTGGTGGTTCATGTTCACCTGGTACAAAGTCAAGGGTTTCTGAGTGCCGTTTCTTGGCGAAGAATTGGGATATATGTGTCTAATGTAATATTAGTAATCCCCTGCATATGTCTCTGTGGCGCAATTGGTGAGCGCGTTCAGCGCGTAATTGAAAGTTTGGTGGTTCAAGCCTATCCAGGGACGCACACAAGGATTTTGGTTATCAAATTTTGTATCGGTTTGCACATTCGGTTGTCAACTGAAGGGTTGGTGGTTCAAGTTCACCTGGGACAAAGTCAAGGGATTCTGAGTGCTGTTCGTGGCAAATCCTTTGGCAAAGAATTGGCTAATATGTGTAAAATCTTAGCAGCAGACAAGTCTCTGTGGTGCAATCGGTGAGCGCGTTCGACTGTTAACTGAAAGGTTGGTGGTTCAAGCCCACCCAGGCACGTGCACAAGCATTTTGGTTATCAAATTTGGTATCGGTTTGCACATTCGGTTGTCAACTGAAGGGTTGGTGGTTCAAGTTCACCTGGGACAAAGTCAAGGGATTCAGAGTGCTCTTCGTGGCAAATCCTTTGGCAAAGAATTGGCTAATATGTGTAAAATCTTACCAGTGGACATGTCTCTGTGGCGCAATCGGTGAGCGCGTTCGGCTGTTAACTGAAAGGTTGGTGGTTCAAGCCCATCCAGGGACGCGCACAAGGATTTTGGTTTTCAAATTTTGTATCGGTTTGCGCATTCGGTTGTGAACTGAAGGGTTGGTGGTTCAAGTTCACCTGGGACAAAGTCAAGGGATTCTGAGTGCTCTTCGTGGCAACTCCTTTGGCAAAGAATTGGCTAATATGTGTAAAATCTTAGCAGAAGACATGGGCTGCCAGGATGGCCGAGTGGTCTAAGGCGCCGCGTTCCGGACCCAGTCTCCCCAGGAGGCCTGGGTTCGAATCTCGTGGCTGCCAGGATGGCTGAGTGGTCTAAGGCGCCGCGTTCAGGACCCAGTCTCCCCAGGAGGCCTGGGTTCGAATCTCGAATTTCCCCATTGTGGGACTAATAAAGGCATTATTAAATTAAATTAAGTCTCTGTGGCGCAATCGGTGAGCGCGTTCGGCTGTTAACTGAAAGGTTGGTGGTTCAAACCCACCCAGGGACGCACGTGTGGACTTCAGTTTTCAAATTTAATATAGCTTTGCTCATTCGGTTGTCAACTGAAGGGTTGGTGGTTCAAGTTCACCTGGGACAAAGTCAAGGGATTCAGAGTGCTCTTCGTGGCAAATCCTTTGGCAAAAAATTGGCTAATATGTGTAAAATCTTAGCAGTAGACATGTCTCTGTGGCGCAATCGGTGAGCGCGTTCGGCTGTTAACTGAAAGGTTGGTGGTTCAAGCCCACCCGGGTACATGCACAAGCATTATGGTTTTCAAATTTGGTATTGGTTTGCGCATTCGGTTGTGAACTGAAGGTTAAGTGGTTCAAGCTCACCTGGGACCAAGACGAGGGTTTCTGAGTGCCCTTTTGCTGAAATGACTTTGGCAAAGAATTGGCTTATATGTGTAAAATCTTAACAATAGATATCCTATTGTACATGTCTCTGTGGCGCAATCGGTGAGCGCGTTCGGCTGTTAACTGAAAGGTTGGTGGTTCAAGCCCACCCAGGGACGTGCACAAGCATTATGGTTTTCAAATTTGGTATTGGTTTGCGCATTCGGTTGTGAACTGAAGGTTAAGTGGTTCAAGCTCACCTGGGACAAAGTCAAGGGTTTCTGAGTGCCCTTTTGCCGCAATGACTTTGGCAAAGAATTGGCTTATATGTGTAAAATCTTAACAATAGATATCCTATTTTACATGTCTCTGTGGCGCAATCGGTGAGCGCGTTCGGCTGTTAACTGAAAGGTTGGTGGTTCAAGCCCACCCAAGGATGCTCGCGTGGACTTCAGTTTTCAAATTTAATATAGCTTTGCTCATTCATTTGTGAACTGAAGGGTTGGTGGTTCAAGTTCACTGGGACAAAGTCAAGGGATTGAGTGCTCTTCGTGGCAACTCCTTTGGCAAAGAATTGGCTAATATGTGTAAAATCTTAACAATAGATATCCTATTGTACATGTCTCTGTGGCGCAATCGGTGAGCGCGTTCGGCTGTTAACTGAAAGGTTGGTGGTTCAAGCCCACCCAGGGACGTGCACAAGCATTATGGTTTTCAAATTTGGTATTGGTTTGCGCATTCGGTTGTGAACTGAAGGTTAAGTGGTTCAAGCTCACCTGGGACCAAGACGAGGGTTTCTGAGTGCCCTTTTGCTGAAATGACTTTGGCAAAGAATTGGCTTATATGAGTAAAATCTTAACAATAGATATCCTATTGTACATGTCTCTGTGGCGCAATCGGTGAGCGCGTTCGGCTGTTAACTGAAAGGTTGGTGGTTCAATCCCACCCAGGGACGCTCGCGAGGACTTCAAATTTCAAATTTAATATAGCTTTGCTCATTCGTTTGTGAACTGAAGGGTTGGTGGTTCAAGTTCACTGGGACAAAGTCAAGGGATTGAGTGCTCTTCGTGGCAACTCCTTTGGCAAAGAATTGGCTAATATGTGTAAAATCTTAACAATAGATATCCTATTGTACATGTCTCTGTGGCGCAATCGGTGAGCGCGTTCGGCTGTTAACTGAAAGGTTGGTGGTTCAAGCCCACCCAGGGACGTGCACAAGCATTATGGTTTTCAAATTTTGTATCGGTTTGCGCATTCGGTTGTGAACTGAAGGGTTGGTGGTTCAAGTTCACCTGGGACAAAGTCAAGGGATTCAGAGTGCTCTTCGTGGCAAATCCTTTGGCAAAGAATTGGCTAATATGTGTAAAATCTTAGCAGTAGACATGTCTCTGTGGCGCAATCGGTGAGCGCGTTCGGCTGTTAACGGAAAGGTTGGTGTTTCAAGCCCACCCAGGGACGCACGAGTGGACTTCAGTTTTCAAATTTAATATAGCTTTGCTCATTCGTTTGTGAACTGAAGGATTGGTGGTTCATGTTCACCTGGTACAAAGTCAAGGGTTTCTGAATGCAGTTTCTTGGCGAAGAATTGGGATATATGTGTCAAATCTAATATTAGTAATCCCCTGCATATGTCTCTGTGGCGCAATTGGTGAGCGTGTTCGACTGTTAACTGAAAGGTTGGTGGTTCAAGCCCACCCAGGTACGTGCACAAGAATTTTGGTTATCAAATTTGGTATCGGTTTGCACATTCGGTTGTGAACTGAAGGGTTGGTGGTTCAAGTTCACTTGGGACAAAGTCAAGGGATTCCGAGTGCTCTTCGTGGCAAATCCTTTGGCAAAGGATTGGCTAATATGTGTAAAATCTTAGCAGTAGACAAGTCTCTGTGGCGCAATCGCTGAGCGCGTTCGGCTGTTAACTACAAGGTTGGTGGTTCAAGCCCACCCAGGGACGCATGCGTGGACTAAAGTTTTCAAATTTAATATAGCTTTGCTCATTCGTTTGTGAACTGAAGGATTGGTGGTTCATGCTCACCTGGTACAAAGTCAAGGGTTTCTGAGTGCAGTTTCTTGGCGAAGAATTGGGATATATGTGTCAAATCGAATATTAGTAATCCCCTGCATATGTCTCTGTGGTGCAATTGGTGAGCGTGTTCGGCTGTTAACTGAAAGGTTGGTGGTTCAAGCCCACCCAGGTACGTGCACAAGCGTTTTGGTTATCAAATTTGGTATCGGTTTGCACATTCGGTTGTGAACTGAAGGGTTGGTGGTTCAAGTTCACCTGGGACAAAGTCAAGGCATTCTGAGTGCTCTTCGTGGCAAATCCTTTGGCAAAGAATTGGCTAATATGTGTAAAATCTTAGCAGTAGACATGTCTCTGTGGCGCAATCGGTGAGCGCGTTAGGCTGTTAACTGAAAGGTTGGTGGGTCAAGCCCACCCAGGGACGCACGAGTGGACTTCAGTTTTTAAATTTAATATAGCTTTGCTCATTCGTTTGTGAACTGAAGGGTTGGTGGTTCAAGTTCACTGGGACAAAGTCAAGGGATTCTGAGTGCTCTTCGTGGCAACTCCTTTGGCAAAGAATTGGCTTATATGTGTAAAATCTTAACAATACATATCCTATTGTACATGTCTCTGTGGCGCAATCGGTGAGCGCGTTCGGCTGTTAACTGAAAGGTTGGTGGTTCAAGACCACCCAGGGACGCTCGCGAGGACTTCAGTTTTCAAATTTAATATAGCTTTGCTCATTCGTTTGTGAACTGAAGGGTTGGTGGTTCAAGTTCACTGGGACAAAGTCAAGGGATTCTGAGTGCTGTTCGTGGCAACTCCTTTGGCAAAGAATTGGCTAATATGTGTAAAATCTTAGCAGTAGACATGTCTCTGTGGCGCAATCGGTGAGCGCGTTCGGCTGTTAACTGAAAGGTTGGTGGTTCAAGCCCACCCAGGGACGTGCACAAGCATTATGGTTTTCAAATTTGGTCTTGGTTTGCGCATTCGGTTGTGAACTGAAGGTTTAGTGGTTCAAGCTCACCTGGGACCAAGACAAGGGTTTCTGAGTGCCCTTTTGCTGCAATGACTTTGGCAAAGAATTGGCTTATATGTGTAAAATCTTAACAATAGATATCCTATTTTACATGTCTCTGTGGCGCAATCGGTGAGCGCGTTCGGCTGTTAACTGAAAGGTTGGTGGTTCAAGCCCACCCAGGGACGCACGCGTGGACTTCAGTTTTCAAATTTAATATAGCTTTGCTAATTCGTTTGTGAACTGAAGGGTTGGTGGTTCATGTTCACCTGGTACAAAGTCAAGGGTTTCTGAGTGCCGTTTCTTGGCGAAGAATTGGGATATCTGTGTCTAATGTAATATTAGCAATCCCCTGCATATGTCTCTGTGGCGCAATTGGTGAGCGCGTTCAGCGAGTAACTGAAAGTTTGGTGGTTCAAGCCCATCCAGGGATGCACACAAGGATTTTGGTTATCAAATTTGATATCGGTTTGCACATTCGGTTGTGAACTGAAGGGTTGGTGGTTCAAGTTCACCTGGGACAAAGTCAAGGGATTCTGAGTGCTGTTCGTGGCAAATCCTTTGGCAAAGAATTGGCTAATATGTGTAAAATCCTAGCTGTAGACATGTCTCTGTGGCGCAATCGGTGAGCGCGTTCGGCTGTTAACTGAAAGGTTGGTGGTTCAAGCCCACCCAGGTACGTGCACAAGCATTTTGGTTATCAAATTTGGTATCGGTTTGCACATTCGGTTGTGAACTGAAGGGTTGGTGGTTCAAGTTCACCTGGGACAAAGTCAAGGGATTCCGAGTGCTCTTCGTGGCAAATCCTTTGGCAAAGAATTGGCTAATATGTGTAAAATCTTAGCAGTAGACATGTCTCTGTGGCGCAATCGGTGAGCGCGTTCGGCTGTTAACTGAAAGGTTGGTGGTTCAAGCCCACCCAGGTACGTGCACAAGCATTTTGGTTATCAAATTTGGTATCGGTTTGCACATTCGGTTGTGAACTGAAGGGTTGGTGGTTCAAGTTCACCTGGGACAAAGTCAAGGGATTCCGAGTGCTCTTCGTGGCAACTCCTTTGGCAAAGAATTGGCTTATATGTGTAAAATCTTAACAATAGATATCCTATTGTACATGTCTCTGTGGCGCAATCGGTGAGCGCGTTCGGCTGTTAACTGAAAGGTTGGTGGTTCAAGCCCACCCAGGGACGTGCACAAGGATTTTGGTTATCAAATTTGGTATTGGTTTGCACATTCGGTTGTGAACTGAAGGGTTGGTGGTTCAAGTTCACTGGGACAAAGTCAAGGGATTCTGAGTGCTCTTCGAGGCAACTCCTTTGGCAAAGAATTGGCTAATATGTGTAAAATCTTAGCAGTAGACATGTCTCTGTGGCGCAATCGGTGAGCGCGTTCGGCTGTTAACTGAAAGGTTGGTGGTTCAAGCCCACCCAGGGACACACGAGTGGACTTCAGATTTCAAATTTAATATAGCTTTGCTCATTCGTTTGTGAACTGAAGGATTGGTTGTTCATGCTCACCTGGTACAAAGTCAAGGGTTTCTGAGTGCAGTTTCTTGGCGAAGAATTGGGATATATGTGTCTAATGTAATATTAGTAATCCCCTGCATATGTCTCTGTGGCGCAATTGGTGAGCGCGTTCAGCGAGTAACTGAAAGTTTGGTGGTTCAAGCCCATCCAGGGACGCACACAAGGATTTTGGTTATCAAATTTGGTCTTGGTTTGCGCATTCGGTTGTGAACTGAAGGTTTAGTGGTTCAAGCTCACCTGGGACCAAGACAAGGGTTTCTGAGTGCCCTTTTGCTGCTATGACTTTGGCAAAGAATTGGCTTATATGTGTAAAATCTTAACAATAGATATCCTATCCTATATCTGTGGCGCAATCGGTGAGCGCGTTCGGCTGTTAACTGAAAGGTTGGTGGTTCAAGCCCACCCAGGGACGTGCACAAGCATTATGGTTTTCAAATTTGGTCTTGGTTTGCGCATTCGGTTGTGAACTGAAGGTTTAGTGGTTCAAGCTCACCTGGGACCAAGACAAGGGTTTCTGAGTGCCCTTTTGCTGCAATGACTTTGGCAAAGAATTGGCTTATATGTGTAAAATCTTAACAATAGATATCCTATTTTACATGTCTCTGTGGCGCAATCGGTGAGCGTGTTCGGCTGTTAACTGAAAGGTTGGTGGTTCAAGCCCACCCAGGGACGTGCACAAGATATTGGTTATCAAATTTGGTATCGGTTTGCACATTCGGTTGTGAACTGAAGGTTAAGTGGTTCAAGCTCACCTGGGACCAAGACAAGGGTTTCTGAGTGCCCTTTTGCTGCAATGACTTTGGCAAAGAATTGGCTTATATGTGTAAAATCTTAACAATAGATATCCTATTTTACATGTCTCTGTGGCGCAATCGGTGAGCGTGTTCGGCTGTTAACTGAAAGGTTGGTGGTTCAAGCCCACCCAGGTACGTGCACAAGCGTTTTGGTTATCAAATTTGGTATCGGTTTGCACATTCGGTTGTGAACTGAAGGGTTGGTGGTTCAAGTTCACCTGGGACAAAGTCAAGGCATTCTGAGTGCTCTTCGTGGCAAATCCTTTGGCAAAGAATTGGCTAATATGTGTAAAATCTTAGCAGTAGACATGTCTCTGTGGCGCAATCGGTGAGCGCGTTCGGCTGTTAACTGAAAGGTTGGTGGTTCAAGCCCACCCAGGGACGCACGAGTGGACTTCAGTTTTTAAATTTAATATAGTTTTGCTCATTCGTTTGTGAACTGAAGGGTTGGTGGTTCAAGTTCACTGGGACAAAGTCAAGGGATTCTGAGTGCTCTTCGTGGCAACTCCTTTGGCAAAGAATTGGCTTATATGTGTAAAATCTTAACAATAGATATCCTATTGTACATGTCTCTGTGGCGCAATCGGTGAGCGCGTTCGGCTGTTAACTGAAAGGTTGCTGGTTCAAGCCCACCCAGGGACGCTCGCGAGGACTTCAGTTTTCAAATTTAATATAGCTTTGCTCATTCGTTTGTGAACTGAAGGGTTGGTGGTTCAAGTTCACTGGGACAAAGTCAAGGGATTCTGAGTGCTCTTCGTGGCAACTCCTTTGGCAAAGAATTGGCTAATATGTGTAAAATCTTAGCAGTGGACATGTCTCTGTGGCGCAATCGGTGAGCGCGTTCGGCTGTTAACTGAAAGGTTGGTGGTTCAAGCCCACCCAGGGGCGCACGAGTGGACTTCAGTTTTTAAATTTAATATAGCTTTGCTCATTCGGTTGTGAACTGAAGGTTAAGTGGTTCAAGCTCACCTGGGACCAAGACAAGGGTTTCTGAGTGCCCTTTTGCTGCAATGACTTTGGCAAAGAATTGGCTTATATGTGTAAAATCTTAACAATAGATATCCTATGGTAAATGTCTCTGTGGCGCAATCGGTGAGAGCGTTTGGCTGTTAACTGAAAGGTTGGTGGTTCAAGCCCACCCAGGTACGTGCACAAGCATTTTGGTTATCAAATTTGGTATCGGTTTGCACATTCGGTTGTGAACTGAAGGGTTGGTGGTTCAAGTTCACCTGGGACAAAGTCAAGGGATTCCGAGTGCTCTTCGTGGCAAATCCTTTGGCAAAGAATTGGCTAATATGTGTAAAATCTTAGCAGTAGACATGTCTCTGTGGCGCAATCGGTGACCGCGTTCGGCTGTTAACTGAAAGGTTGGTGGTTCAAGCCCACCCAGGTACGTGCACAAGCATTTTGGTTATCAAATTTGGTATCGGTTTGCACATTCGGTTGTGAACTGAAGGGTTGGTGGTTCAAGTTCACCTGGGACAAAGTCAAGGGATTCCGAGTGCTCTTCGTGGCAAATCCTTTGGCAAAGAATTGGCTAATATGTGTAAAATCTTAGCAGTAGACATGTCTCTGTGGCGCAATCGGTGACCGTGTTCGGCTGTTAACTGGAAGGTTGGTGGTTCAAGCCCACCCAGGGACGCTTGCGTGGACTTCAGTTTTCAAATTTAATATAGCTTTGCTCATTCGTTTGTGAACTGAAGGCTTGGTGGTTCAAGTTCACTGGGACAAAGTCAAGGGATTCTGAGTGCTCTTCGTGGCAACTCCTTTGGCAAAGAATTGGCTAATATGTGTAAAATCTTAGCAGTGGACATGTCTCTGTGGCGCAATCGGTGAGCGCGTTCGGCTGTTAACTGAAAGGTTGGTGGTTCAAGCCCACCCAGGGACGTACACAAGCATTATGGTTTTCAAATTTGGTATTGGTTTGCGCATTCGGTTGTGAACTGAAGGTTAAGTGGTTCAAGCTCACCTGGGACCAAGACGAGGGTTTCTGAGTGCCCTATTGCTAAAATGACTTTGGCCAAGAATTGGCTTATATGTGTAAAATCTTAACAATAGATACCCTATTGTACATGTCTCTGTGGCGCAATCGGTGAGCGCGTTCGGCTGTTAACTGCAAGGTTGGTGGTTCAAGCCCACCCAGGGACGTGCACAAGCATTATGGTTTTCAAATTTGGTATTGGTTTGCGCATTCGGTTGTGAACTGAAGGTTTAGTGGTTCAAGCTCACCTGGGACCAAGACAAGGGTTTCTGAGTGCCCTTTTGCTGCAATGACTTTGGCAAAGAATTGGCTTATATGTGTAAAATCTTAACAATAGATATCCTATTTTACATGTCTCTGTGGCGCAATCGGTGAGCGCGTTCGGCTGTTAACTGAAAGGTTGGTGGTTCAAGCCCACCCAGGGACGCACGCGTGGACTTCAGTTTTCAAATTTAATATAGCTTTGCTAATTCGTTTGTGAACTGAAGGGTTGGTGGTTCATGTTCACCTGGTACAAAGTCAAGGGTTTCTGAGTGCCGTTTCTTGGCGAAGAATTGGGATATATGTGTCTAATGTAATATTAGTAATCCCCTGCATATGTCTCTGTGGCGCAATTGGTGAGCGCGTTCAGCGAGTAACTGAAAGTTTGGATGTTCAAGCCCATCCAGGGACGCACACAAGGATTTTGGTTATCAAATTTGATATCGGTTTGCACATTCGGTTGTGAACTGAAGGGTTGGTGGTTCAAGTTCACCTGGGACAAAGTCAAGGGATTCTGAGTGCTGTTCGTGGAAAATCCTTTGGCAAAGAATTGGCTAATATGTGTAAAATCCTAGCTGTAGACATGTCTCTGTGGCGCAATCGGTGAGCGCGTTCGGCTGTTAACTGAAAGGTTGGTGGTTCAAGCCCACCCAGGGACGCTTGCGTGGACTTCAGTTTTCAAATTTAATATAGCTTTGCTCATTCGTTTGTGAACTGAAGGCTTGTTGGTTCAAGTTCACTAGGACAAAGTCAAGGGATTCTGAGTGCTCTTCGTGGCAACTCCTTTGGCAAAGAATTGGCTAATATGTGTAAAATCTTAGCAGTGGACATGTCTCTGTGGCGCAATCGGTGAGCGCGTTCGGCTGTTAACTGAAAGGTTGGTGGTTCAAGCCCACCCAGGGGCGCACGAGTGGACTTCAGTTTTTAAATTTAATATAGCTTTGCTCATTCGTTTGTGAACTGAAGGGTTGGTGGTTCAAGTTCACTGGGACAAAGTCAAGGGATTCTGAGTGCTCTTCGTGGCAACTCCTTTGGCAAAGAATTGGCTTATATGTGTAAAATCTTAACAATACATTTCCTATTGTACATGTCTCTGTGGCGCAATCGGTGAGCGCGTTCGGCTGTTGACTGAAAGGTTGGTGGTTCAAGCCCACCCAGGGACGTGCACAAGCATTATGGTTTTCAAATTTGGTCTTGGTTTGCGCATTCGGTTGTGAACTGAAGGTTTAGTGGTTCAAGCTCACCTGGGACCAAGACAAGGGTTTCTGAGTGCCCTTTTGCTGCAATGACTTTGGCAAAGAATTGGCTTATATGTGTAAAATCTTAACAATAGATATCTTATTTTACATGTCTCTGTGGCGCAATCGGTGAGCGCGTTCGGCTGTTAACTGAAAGGTTGGTGGTTCAAGCCCACCCAGGGACGCACGCGTGGACTTCAGTTTTCAAATTTAATATAGCTTTGCTAATTCGTTTGTGAACTGAAGGGTTGGTGGTTCATGTTCACCTGGTACAAAGTCAAGGGTTTCTGAGTGCCGTTTCTTGGCGAAGAATTGGGATATATGTGTCTAATGTAATATTAGTAATCCCCTGCATATGTCTCTGTGGCACAATTGGTGAGCGCGTTCAGCGAGTAACTGAAAGTTTGGTGGTTCAAGCCCATCCAGGGACGCACACAAGGATTTTGGTTATCAAATTTTATATCGGTTTGCACATTCGGTTGTGAACTGAAGGGTTGGTGGTTCAAGTTCACCTGGGACAAAGTCAAGGGATTCTGAGTGCTGTTCGTGGCAAATCCTTTGGCAAAGAATTGGCTAATATGTGTAAAATCCTAGCTGTAGACATGTATCTGTGGCGCAATCGGTGAGCGCGTTCGGCTGTTAACTGAAAGGTTGGTGGTTCAAGCCCACCCAGGGACGTGCACAAGCATTTTGGTTATAAAATTTGGTATTGTTTTGCACATTCGGTTGTGAACTGAAGGTTAAGTGGTTCAAGCTCACCTGGGACAAAGACAAGGGTTTCTGAGTTCCCTTTTGCTTCAATGACTTTGGCAAAGAATTGGCTTATATGTGTAAAATCTTAACAATAGATATCCTATGGTAAATGTCTCTGTGGCGCAATCGGTGAGTGCGTTCGGCTGTTAACTGGAAGGTTGGTGGTTCAAGCCCACCCAGGGACGCTTGCGTGGACTTCAGTTTTCAAATTTAATATAGCTTTGCTCATTCGTTTGTGAACTGAAGGCTTGGTGGTTCATGTTCACCTGGTACAAAGTCAAGGGTTTCTGAGTGCCGTTTCTTGGCGAAGAATTGGGATATATGTGTCTAATGTAATATTAGTAATCCCCTGCATATGTCTCTGTGGCGCAATTGGTGAGCGCGTTCAGCGAGTAACTGAAAGTTTGGTGGTTCAAGCCCATCCAGGGACGCACACAAGGATTTTGGTTATCAAATTTGATATCGGTTTGCACATTCGGTTGTGAACTGAAGGGTTGGTGGTTCAAGTTCACCTGGGACAAAGTCAAGGGATTCTGAGTGCTGTTCGTGGAAAATCCTTTGGCAAAGAATTGGCTAATATGTGTAAAATCCTAGCTGTAGACATGTCTCTGTGGCGCAATCGGTGAGCGCGTTCGGCTGTTAACGGAAAGGTTGGTGGTTCAAGCCCACCCAGGGACGCTTGCGTGGACTTCAGTTTTCAAATTTAATATAGCTTTGCTCATTCGTTTGTGAACTGAAGGCTTGGTGGTTCAAGTTCACTGGGACAAAGTCAAGGGATTCTGAGTGCTCTTCGTGGCAACTCCTTTGGCAAAGAATTGGCTAATATGTGTAAAATCTTAGCAGTGGACATGTCTCTGTGGCGCAATCGGTGAGCGCGTTCGGCTGTTAACTGAAAGGTTGGTGGTTCAAGCCCACCCAGGGGCGCACGAGTGGACTTCAGTTTTTAAATTTAATATAGCTTTGCTCATTCGTTTGTGAACTGAAGGGTTGGTGGTTCAAGTTCACTGGGACAAAGTCAAGGGATTCTGAGTGCTCTTCGTGGCAACTCCTTTGGCAAAGAATTGGCTTATATGTGTAAAATCTTAACAATACATATCCTATTGTACATGTCTCTGTGGCGCAATCGGTGAGCGCGTTCGGCTGTTAACTGCAAGGTTGGTGGTTCAAGACCACCCAGGGACGCTCGCGAGGACTTCAGTTTTCAAATTTAATATAGCTTTGCTCATTCGTTTGTGAACTGAAGGGTTGGTGGTTCAAGTTCACTGGGACAAAGTCAAGGGATTCTGAGTGCTCTTCGTGGCAACTCCTTTGGCAAAGAATTGGCTAATATGTGTAAAATCTTAGCAGTAGACATGTCTCTGTGGCGCAATCGGTGAGCGCGTTCGGCTGTTAACTGAAAGGTTGGTGGTTCAATCCCACCCAGGGCCGTGCACAAGCATTATGGTTTTCAAATTTGGTCTTGGTTTGCGCATTCGGTTGTGAACTGAAGGTTTAGTGGTTCAAGCTCACCTGGGACCAAGACAAGGGTTTCTGAGTGCCCTTTTGCTGCAATGACTTTGGCAAAGAATTGGCTTATATGTGTAAAATCTTAACAATAGATATCCTATTTTACATGTCTCTGTGGCGCAATCGGTGAGCGCGTTCGGCTGTTAACTGAAAGGTTGGTGGTTCAAGCCCACCCAGGGACGCACGCGTGGACTTCAGTTTTCAAATTTAATATAGCTTTGCTAATTCGTTTGTGAACTGAAGGGTTGGTGGTTCATGTTCACCTGGTACAAAGTCAAGGGTTTCTGAGTGCCGTTTCTTGGCGAAGAATTGGGATATATGTGTCTAATGTAATATTAGTAATCCCCTGCATATGTCTCTGTGGCACAATTGGTGAGCGCGTTCAGCGAGTAACTGAAAGTTTGGTGGTTCAAGCCCATCCAGGGACGCACACAAGGATTTTGGTTATCAAATTTTATATCGGTTTGCACATTCGGTTGTGAACTGAAGGGTTGGTGGTTCAAGTTCACCTGGGACAAAGTCAAGGGATTCTGAGTGCTGTTCGTGGCAAATCCTTTGGCAAAGAATTGGCTAATATGTGTAAAATCCTAGCTGTAGACATGTCTCTGTGGCGCAATCGGTGAGCGCGTTCGGCTGTTAACTGAAAGGTTGGTGGTTCAAGCCCACCCAGGGACGTGCACAAGCATTTTGGTTATAAAATTTGGTATTGTTTTGCACTTTCGGTTGTGAACTGAAGGGTTGGTGGTTCAAGTTCACTGGGACAAAGTCAAGGGATTCTGAGTGCTCTTCGTGGCAACTCCTTTGGCAAAGAATTGGCTAATATGTGTGAAATCTTAACAGTAGACATGTCTCTGTGGCGCAATCGGTGAGCGCGTTCGACTGTTAACTGAAAGGTTGGTGGTTCAAGCCCACCCAGGGACGTGCACAAGATATTGGTTATCAAATTTGGTATCGGTTTGCACATTCGGTTGTGAACTGAAGGTTAAGTGGTTCAAGCTCACCTGGGACAAAGACAAGGGTTTCTGAGTTCCCTTTTGCTTCAATGACTTTGGCAAAGAATTGGCTTATATGTGTAAAATCTTAACAATAGATTTCCTATGGTAAATGTCTCTGTGGCGCAATCGGTGAGAGCGTTTGGCTGTTAACTGAAAGGTTGGTGGTTCAAGCCCACCCAGGTACGTGCACAAGCATTTTGGTTATCAAATTTGGTATCGGTTTGCACATTCGGTTGTGAACTGAAGGGTTGGTGGTTCAAGTTCACCTGGGACAAAGTCAAGGGATTCCGAGTGCTCTTCGTGGCAAATCCTTTGGCAAAGAATTGGCTAATATGTGTAAAATCTTAGCAGTAGACATGTCTCTGTGGCGCAATCGGTGACCGCGTTCGGCTGTTAACTGAAAGGTTGGTGGTTCAAGCCCACCCAGGTACGTACACAAGCATTTTGGTTATCAAATTTGGTATCGGTTTGCACATTCGGTTGTGAACTGAAGGGTTGGTGGTTCAAGTTCACCTGGGACAAAGTCAAGGGATTCCGAGTGCTCTTCGTGGCAAATCCTTTGGCAAAGAATTGGCTAATATGTGTAAAATCTTAGCAGTAGACATGTCTCTGTGGCGCAATCGGTGACCGTGTTCGGCTGTTAACTGGAAGGTTGGTGGTTCAAGCCCACCCAGGGACGCTTGCGTGGACTTCAGTTTTCAAATTTAATATAGCTTTGCTCATTCGTTTGTGAACTGAAGGCTTGGTGGTTCAAGTTCACTGGGACAAAGTCAAGGGATTCTGAGTGCTCTTCGTGGCAACTCCTTTGGCAAAGAATTGGCTAATATGTGTAAAATCTTAGCAGTGGACATGTCTCTGTGGCGCAATCGGTGAGCGCGTTCGGCTGTTAACTGAAAGGTTGGTGGTTCAAGCCCACCCAGGGACGTACACAAGCATTATGGTTTTCAAATTTGGTATTGGTTTGCGCATTCGGTTGTGAACTGAAGGTTAAGTGGTTCAAGCTCACCTGGGACCAAGACGAGGGTTTCTGAGTGCCCTATTGCTAAAATGACTTTGGCCAAGAATTGGCTTATATGTGTAAAATCTTAACAATAGATACCCTATTGTACATGTCTCTGTGGCGCAATCGGTGAGCGCGTTCGGCTGTTAACTGCAAGGTTGGTGGTTCAAGCCCACCCAGGGACGTGCACAAGCATTATGGTTTTCAAATTTGGTATTGGTTTGCGCATTCGGTTGTGAACCGAAGGTTTAGTGGTTCAAGCTCACCTGGGACCAAGACAAGGGTTTCTGAGTGCCCTTTTGCTGCAATGACTTTGGCAAAGAATTGGCTTATATGTGTAAAATCTTAACAATAGATATCCTATTTTACATGTCTCTGTGGCGCAATCGGTGAGCGCGTTCGGCTGTTAACTGAAAGGTTGGTGGTTCAAGCCCACCCAGGGACGCACGCGTGGACTTCAGTTTTCAAATTTAATATAGCTTTGCTAATTCGTTTGTGAACTGAAGGGTTGGTGGTTCATGTTCACCTGGTACAAAGTCAAGGGTTTCTGAGTGCCGTTTCTTGGCGAAGAATTGGGATATATGTGTCTAATGTAATATTAGTAATCCCCTGCATATGTCTCTGTGGCGCAATTGGTGAGCGCGTTCAGCGAGTAACTGAAAGTTTGGATGTTCAAGCCCATCCAGGGACGCACACAAGGATTTTGGTTATCAAATTTGATATCGGTTTGCACATTCGGTTGTGAACTGAAGGGTTGGTGGTTCAAGTTCACCTGGGACAAAGTCAAGGGATTCTGAGTGCTGTTCGTGGAAAATCCTTTGGCAAAGAATTGGCTAATATGTGTAAAATCCTAGCTGTAGACATGTCTCTGTGGCGCAATCGGTGAGCGCGTTCGGCTGTTAACTGAAAGGTTGGTGGTTCAAGCCCACCCAGGGACGCTTGCGTGGACTTCAGTTTTCAAATTTAATATAGCTTTGCTCATTCGTTTGTGAACTGAAGGCTTGGTGGTTCAAGTTCACTGGGACAAAGTCAAGGGATTCTGAGTGCTCTTCGTGGCAACTCCTTTGGCAAAGAATTGGCTAATATGTGTAAAATCTTAGCAGTGGACATGTCTCTGTGGCGCAATCGGTGAGCGCGTTCGGCTGTTAACTGAAAGGTTGGTGGTTCAAGCCCACCCAGGGACGCACGCGTGGACTTCAGTTTTCAAATTTAATATAGCTTTGCTAATTCGTTTGTGAACTGAAGGGTTGGTGGTTCATGTTCACCTGGTACAAAGTCAAGGGTTTCTGAGTGCCGTTTCTTGGCGAAGAATTGGGATATATGTGTCTAATGTAATATTAGTAATCCCCTGCATATGTCTCTGTGGCACAATTGGTGAGCGCGTTCAGCGAGTAACTGAAAGTTTGGTGGTTCAAGCCCATCCAGGGACGCACACAAGGATTTTGGTTATCAAATTTTATATCGGTTTGCACATTCGGTTGTGAACTGAAGGGTTGGTGGTTCAAGTTCACCTGGGACAAAGTCAAGGGATTCTGAGTGCTGTTCGTGGCAAATCCTTTGGCAAAGAATTGGCTAATATGTGTAAAATCCTAGCTGTAGACATGTATCTGTGGCGCAATCGGTGAGCGCGTTCGGCTGTTAACTGAAAGGTTGGTGGTTCAAGCCCACCCAGGGACGTGCACAAGCATTTTGGTTATAAAATTTGGTATTGTTTTGCACATTCGGTTGTGAACTGAAGGTTAAGTGGTTCAAGCTCACCTGGGACAAAGACAAGGGTTTCTGAGTTCCCTTTTGCTTCAATGACTTTGGCAAAGAATTGGCTTATATGTGTAAAATCTTAACAATAGATATCCTATGGTAAATGTCTCTGTGGCGCAATCGGTGAGCGCGTTCGGCTGTTAACTGGAAGGTTGGTGGTTCAAGCCCACCCATGGACGCTTGCGTGGACTTCAGTTTTCAAATTTAATATAGCTTTGCTCATTCGTTTGTGAACTGAAGGCTTGGTGGTTCAAGTTCACTGGGACAAAGTCAAGGGATTCTGAGTGCTCTTCGTGGCAACTCCTTTGGCAAAGAATTGGCTAATATGTGTAAAATCTGAGCAGTGGACATGTCTCTGTGGCGCAATTGGTGAGCGCGTTCGGCTGTTAACTGAAAGGTTGGTGGTTCAAGCCCACCCAGGGACGTACACAAGCATTATGGTTTTCAAATTTGGTATTGGTTTGCGCATTCGGTTGTGAACTGAAGGTTAAGTGGTTCAAGCTCACCTGGGACCAAGACGAGGGTTTCTGAGTGCCCTATTGCTGAAATGACTTTGGCCAAGAATTGGCTTATATGTGTAAAATCTTAACAATAGATACCCTATTGTACATGTCTCTGTGGCGCAATTGGTGAGCGCGTTCGGCTGTTAACGGAAAGGTTGGTGGTTCAAGCCCACCCAGGGACGCTTGCGTGGACTTCAGTTTTCAAATTTAATATAGCTTTGCTCATTCGTTTGTGAACTGAAGGCTTGGTGGTTCAAGTTCACTGGGACAAAGTCAAGGGATTCTGAGTGCTCTTCGTGGCAACTCCTTTGGCAAAGAATTGGCTTATATGTGTAAAATCTTAACAATACATATCCTATTGTACATGTGTCTGTGGCGCAATCGGTGAGCGCGTTCGGCTGTTAACTGAAAGGTTGGTGGTTCAAGCCCACCCAGGGGCGCACGAGTGGACTTCAGTTTTTAAATTTAATATAGCTTTGCTCATTCGTTTGTGAACTGAAGGGTTGGTGGTTCAAGTTCACTGGGACAAAGTCAAGGGATTCTGAGTGCTCTTCGTGGCAACTCCTTTGGCAAAGAATTGGCTTATATGTGTAAAATCTTAACAATACATATCCTATTGTACATGTCTCTGTGGCGCAATCGGTGAGCGCGTTCGGCTGTTAACTGCAAGGTTGGTGGTTCAAGACCACCCAGGGACGCTCGCGAGGACTTCAGTTTTCAAATTTAATATAGCTTTGCTCATTCGTTTGTGAACTGAAGGGTTGGTGGTTCAAGTTCACTGGGACAAAGTCAAGGGATTCTGAGTGCTCTTCGTGGCAACTCCTTTGGCAAAGAATTGGCTAATATGTGTAAAATCTTAGCAGTAGACATGTCTCTGTGGCGCAATCGGTGAGCGCGTTCGGCTGTTAACTGAAAGGTTGGTGGTTCAAGCCCACCCAGGGACGCACGCGTGGACTTCAGTTTTCAAATTTAATATAGCTTTGCTAATTCGTTTGTGAACTGAAGGGTTGGTGGTTCATGTTCACCTGGTACAAAGTCAAGGGTTTCTGAGTGCCGTTTCTTGGCGAAGAATTGGGATATATGTGTCTAATGTAATATTAGTAATCCCCTGCATATGTCTCTGTGGCACAATTGGTGAGCGCGTTCAGCGAGTAACTGAAAGTTTGGTGGTTCAAGCCCATCCAGGGACGCACACAAGGATTTTGGTTATCAAATTTTATATCGGTTTGCACATTCGGTTGTGAACTGAAGGGTTGGTGGTTCAAGTTCACCTGGGACAAAGTCAAGGGATTCTGAGTGCTGTGCGTGGCAAATCCTTTGGCAAAGAATTGGCTAATATGTGTAAAATCCTAGCTGTAGACATGTCTCTGTGGCGCAATCGGTGAGCGCGTTCGGCTGTTAACTGAAAGGTTGGTGGTTCAAGCCCACCCAGGGACATGCACAAGCATTTTGGTTATAAAATTTGGTATTGTTTTGCACATTCGGTTGTGAACTGAAGGGTTGGTGGTTCAAGTTCACTGGGACAAAGTCAAGGGATTCTGAGTGCTCTTCGTGGCAACTCCTTTGGCAAAGAATTGGCTAATATGTGTGAAATCTTAACAGTAGACATGTCTCTGTGGCGCAATCGGTGAGCGCGTTCGACTGTTAACTGAAAGGTTGGTGGTTCAAGCCCACCCAGGGACGTGCACAAGATATTGGTTATCAAATTTGGTATCGGTTTGCACATTCGGTTGTGAACTGAAGGTTAAGTGGTTCAAGCTCACCTGGGACCAAGACAAGGGTTTCTGAGTGCCCTTTTGCTGCAATGACTTTGGCAAAGAATTGGCTTATATGTGTAAAATCTTAACAATAGATATCCTATGGTAAATGTCTCTGTGGCGCAATCGGTGAGAGCGTTTGGCTGTTAACTGAAAGGTTGGTGGTTCAAGCCCACCCAGGTACGTGCACAAGCATTTTGGTTATCAAATTTGGTATCGGTTTGCACATTCGGTTGTGAACTGAAGGGTTGGTGGTTCAAGTTCACCTGGGACAAAGTCAAGGGATTCCGAGTGCTCTTCGTGGCAAATCCTTTGGCAAAGAATTGGCTAATATGTGTAAAATCTTAGCAGTAGACATGTCTCTGTGGCGCAATCGGTGACCGCGTTCGGCTGTTAACTGAAAGGTTGGTGGTTCAAGCCCACCCAGGTACGTGCACAAGCATTTTGGTTATCAAATTTGGTATCGGTTTGCACATTCGGTTGTGAACTGAAGGGTTGGTGGTTCAAGTTCACCTGGGACAAAGTCAAGGGATTCCGAGTGCTCTTCGTGGCAAATCCTTTGGCAAAGAATTGGCTAATATGTGTAAAATCTTAGCAGTAGACATGTCTCTGTGGCGCAATCGGTGACCGTGTTCGGCTGTTAACTGGAAGGTTGGTGGTTCAAGCCCACCCAGGGACGCTTGCGTGGACTTCAGTTTTCAAATTTAATATAACTTTGCTCATTCGTTTGTGAACTGAAGGCTTGGTGGTTCAAGTTCACTGGGACAAAGTCAAGGGATTCTGAGTGCTCTTCGTGGCAACTCCTTTGGCAAAGAATTGGCTAATATGTGTAAAATCTTAGCAGTGGACATGTCTCTGTGGCGCAATCGGTGAGCGCGTTCGGCTGTTAACTGAAAGGTTGGTGGTTCAAGCCCACCCAGGGACGTACACAAGCATTATGGTTTTCAAATTTGGTATTGGTTTGCGCATTCGGTTGTGAACTGAAGGTTAAGTGGTTCAAGCTCACCTGGGACCAAGACGAGGGTTTCTGAGTGCCCTATTGCTAAAATGACTTTGGCCAAGAATTGGCTTATATGTGTAAAATCTTAACAATAGATACCCTATTGTACATGTCTCTGTGGCGCAATCGGTGAGCGCGTTCGGCTGTTAACTGCAAGGTTGGTGGTTCAAGCCCACCCAGGGACGTGCACAAGCATTATGGTTTTCAAATTTGGTATTGGTTTGCGCATTCGGTTGTGAACTGAAGGTTTAGTGGTTCAAGCTCACCTGGGACCAAGACAAGGGTTTCTGAGTGCCCTTTTGCTGCAATGACTTTGGCAAAGAATTGGCTTATATGTGTAAAATCTTAACAATAGATATCCTATTTTACATGTCTCTGTGGCGCAATCGGTGAGCGCGTTCGGCTGTTAACTGAAAGGTTGGTGGTTCAAGCCCACCCAGGGACGCACGCGTGGACTTCAGTTTTCAAATTTAATATAGCTTTGCTAATTCGTTTGTGAACTGAAGGGTTGGTGGTTCATGTTCACCTGGTACAAAGTCAAGGGTTTCTGAGTGCCGTTTCTTGGCGAAGAATTGGGATATATGTGTCTAATGTAATATTAGTAATCCCCTGCATATGTCTCTGTGGCGCAATTGGTGAGCGCGTTCAGCGAGTAACTGAAAGTTTGGATGTTCAAGCCCATCCAGGGACGCACACAAGGATTTTGGTTATCAAATTTGATATCGGTTTGCACATTCGGTTGTGAACTGAAGGGTTGGTGGTTCAAGTTCACCTGGGACAAAGTCAAGGGATTCTGAGTGCTGTTCGTGGAAAATCCTTTGGCAAAGAATTGGCTAATATGTGTAAAATCCTAGCTGTAGACATGTCTCTGTGGCGCAATCGGTGAGAGCGTTCGGCTGTTAACTGAAAGGTTGGTGGTTCAAGCCCACCCAGGGACGCTTGCGTGGACTTAAGTTTTCAAATTTAATATAGCTTTGCTCATTCGTTTGTGAACTGAAGGCTTGTTGGTTCAAGTTCACTAGGACAAAGTCAAGGGATTCTGAGTGCTCTTCGTGGCAACTCCTTTGGCAAAGAATTGGCTAATATGTGTAAAATCTTAGCAGTGGACATGTCTCTGTGGCGCAATCGGTGAGCGCGTTCGGCTGTTAACTGAAAGGTTGGTGGTTCAAGCCCACCCAGGGGCGCACGAGTGGACTTCAGTTTTTAAATTTAATATAGCTTTGCTCATTCGTTTGTGAACTGAAGGGTTGGTGGTTCAAGTTCACTGGGACAAAGTCAAGGGATTCTGAGTGCTCTTCGTGGCAACTCCTTTGGCAAAGAATTGGCTTATATGTGTAAAATCTTAACAATACATTTCCTATTGTACATGTCTCTGTGGCGCAATCGGTGAGCGCGTTCGGCTGTTGACTGAAAGGTTGGTGGTTCAAGCCCACCCAGGGACGTGCACAAGCATTATGGTTTTCAAATTTGGTCTTGGTTTGCGCATTCGGTTGTGAACTGAAGGTTTAGTGGTTCAAGCTCACCTGGGACCAAGACAAGGGTTTCTGAGTGCCCTTTTGCTGCAATGACTTTGGCAAAGAATTGGCTTATATGTGTAAAATCTTAACAATAGATATCTTATTTTACATGTCTCTGTGGCGCAATCGGTGAGCGTGTTCGGCTGTTAACTGAAAGGTTGGTGGTTCAAGCCCACCCAGGGACGCACGCGTGGACTTCAGTTTTCAAATTTAATATAGCTTTGCTAATTCGTTTGTGAACTGAAGGGTTGGTGGTTCATGTTCACCTGGTACAAAGTCAAGGGTTTCTGAGTGCCGTTTCTTGGCGAAGAATTGGGATATATGTGTCTAATGTAATATTAGTAATCCCCTGCATATGTCTCTGTGGCACAATTGGTGAGCGCGTTCAGCGAGTAACTGAAAGTTTGGTGGTTCAAGCCCATCCAGGGACGCACACAAGGATTTTGGTTATCAAATTTTATATCGGTTTGCACATTCGGTTGTGAACTGAAGGGTTGGTGGTTCAAGTTCACCTGGGACAAAGTCAAGGGATTCTGAGTGCTGTTCGTGGCAAATCCTTTGGCAAAGAATTGGCTAATATGTGTAAAATCCTAGCTGTAGACATGTATCTGTGGCGCAATCGGTGAGCGCGTTCGGCTGTTAACTGAAAGGTTCGTGGTTCAAGCCCACCCAGGGACGTGCACAAGCATTTTGGTTATAAAATTTGGTATTGTTTTGCACATTCGGTTGTGAACTGAAGGTTAAGTGGTTCAAGCTCACCTGGGACAAAGACAAGGGTTTCTGAGTTCCCTTTTGCTTCAATGACTTTGGCAAAGAATTGGCTTATATGTGTAAAATCTTAACAATAGATATCCTATGGTAAATGTCTCTGTGGCGCAATCGGTGAGTGCGTTCGGCTGTTAACTGGAAGGTTGGTGGTTCAAGCCCACCCAGGGACGCTTGCGTGGACTTCAGTTTTCAAATTTAATATAGCTTTGCTCATTCGTTTGTGAACTGAAGGCTTGGTGGTTCAAGTTCACTGGGACAAAGTCAAGGGATTCTGAGTGCTCTTCGTGGCAACTCCTTTGGCAAAGAATTGGCTAATATGTGTAAAATCTTAGCACTGGTCATGTCTCTGTGGCGCAATTGGTGAGCGCGTTCGGCTGTTAACTGAAAGGTTGGTGGTTCAAGCCCACCCAGGGACGTACACAAGCATTATGGTTTTCAAATTTGGTATTGGTTTGCGCATTCGGTTGTGAACTGAAGGTTAAGTGGTTCAAGCTCACCTGGGACCAAGACGAGGGTTTCTGAGTGCCCTATTGCTGAAATGACTTTGGCCAAGAATTGGCTTATATGTGTAAAATCTTAACAATAGATACCCTATTGTACACGTCTCTGTGGCGCAATCGGTGAGCGCGTTCGGCTGTTAACTGAAAGGTTGGTGGTTCAAGCCCACCCAGGGACGTGCACAAGCATTATGGTTTTCAAATTTGGTATTGGTTTGCGCATTCGGTTGTGAACTGAAGGTTTAGTGGTTCAAGCTCACCTGGGACCAAGACAAGGGTTTCTGAGTGCCCTTTTGCTGCAATGACTTTGGCAAAGAATTGGCTTATATGTGTAAAATCTTAACAATAGATATCCTATTTTACATGTCTCTGTGGCGCAATCGGTGAGCGCGTTCGGCTGTTAACTGAAAGGTTGGTGGTTCAAGCCCACCCAGGGACGCTTGCGTGGACTTCAGTTTTCAAATTTAATATAGCTTTGCTAATTCGTTTGTGAACTGAAGGGTTGGTGGTTCATGTTCACCTGGTACAAAGTCAAGGGTTTCTGAGTGCCGTTTCTTGGCGAAGAATTGGGATATATGTGTCTAATGTAATATTAGTAATCCCCTGCATATGTCTCTGTGGCGCAATTGGTGAGCGCGTTCAGCGAGTAACTGAAAGTTTGGTGGTTCAAGCCCATCCAGGGACGCACACAAGGATTTTGGTTATCAAATTTGATATCGGTTTGCACATTCGGTTGTGAACTGAAGGGTTGGTGGTTCAAGTTCACCTGGGACAAAGTCAAGGGATTCTGAGTGCTGTTCGTGGAAAATCCTTTGGCAAAGAATTGGCTAATATGTGTAAAATCCTAGCTGTAGACATGTCTCTGTGGCGCAATCGGTGAGCGCGTTCGGCTGTTAACGGAAAGGTTGGTGGTTCAAGCCCACCCAGGGACGCTTGCGTGGACTTCAGTTTTCAAATTTAATATAGCTTTGCTCATTCGTTTGTGAACTGAAGGCTTGGTGGTTCAAGTTCACTGGGACAAAGTCAAGGGATTCTGAGTGCTCTTCGTGGCAACTCCTTTGGCAAAGAATTGGCTAATATGTGTAAAATCTTAGCAGTGGACATGTCTCTGTGGCGCAATCGGTGAGCGCGTTCGGCTGTTAACTGAAAGGTTGGTGGTTCAAGCCCACCCAGGGGCGCACGAGTGGACTTCAGTTTTTAAATTTAATATAGCTTTGCTCATTCGTTTGTGAACTGAAGGGTTGGTGGTTCAAGTTCACTGGGACAAAGTCAAGGGATTCTGAGTGCTCTTCGTGGCAACTCCTTTGGCAAAGAATTGGCTTATATGTGTAAAATCTTAACAATACATATCCTATTGTACATGTCTCTGTGGCGCAATCGGTGAGCGCGTTCGGCTGTTAACTGCAAGGTTGGTGGTTCAAGACCACCCAGGGACGCTC